>NW_025776306.1:0-188667 GCF_021130785.1 Homalodisca vitripennis
AAACTACAACTTTGGAGATAATAGTTTGCGAAAGGACTAGTTTACTTTCCGAGGATAAATGTTAAACAAATTTGGTTAACTCCCCTAAACTTTACCAGGATTTTCTACTGTCCAATTCATAAGGGAGTAAATCCTTTTTATGCCCTCCGCTTTTTGACCGAAAAAATGCTTTCAATAGCACCCTCATTTTCTCATACAATTTGACATGACTTAGATTAATAACCTGATGGTGTTGTAAACGTTTATTATTTTGAGAGTTTATATATTTATTTCGCTTGCCCAGAATAGATGCAGCCGAGGGCAGTGGAAGGTTATAAATTTTCTAGACTCCGTAAGTAAAGCGATGTATCTTCACATTTTTACTTATTCACTTTATTTCTTAATTTCTAGATAAATAATTTGTATTTGGCAGAGAAGAGATTTTAACTTGTGCTATAAAATGTTTAGGGATCTAGAAACAAAAAGTAGGTTAATCAACCAGACTCTATAATGTTATTATTAGGTAACATTGTAGATGTAACAACAAAGGCTTGGTGAAACCGAGGTATCCAGAAGATACGAAACTCTTTGAGCTCTCAGGTAATGTTTATTGTTATAAAGCTTGGATGAGTGACACACGATTGTTACAAACCTGGAACTAGAGGGGCTTTTGTTGGACTGTGAAGGCAATTCAGTTGATGAAAGAATACCTTTTGACACCAACACAAACGTGTAGTCCATAACACTCCTACTAATTTTGTTAATGATTGGGTGGACTTGTTACTCGCATTGTTTCCATAGCTTTTAAAATAATCGACACTTAAAATTACTTTATAATACTGGCTTTTTTGCTAATGTTAAATTTTAGTTATATATAATATATCCAAAAATTCATGATATAAAGAGGAGGAGGTGATATCTTGCATTCTTGTAATTTATCATCACGAAACTTATATCATTAAAGTTGTACAAAACATATTCTAGCCATTTTCACATAATGAATACACTCATTAATTCATTAGACATCTATAACAGACTATGACTTACTTATAAGGCTAGAATTACTTCTGGTATACGAAACTGAATAACCACATATTATTAATCAAACAATAATTTATATCCTTAATTGCAGGTAACGTATGTTTATCATAAAAATAACAGTTTTCTATTATTGGCCTGAGCGTTAGCGAAGGGGCTGGAAAAAATATTAGTTTTGTGTGTCTTTCCTTCTTCACGATATCTCAAGAACAAATAATCACATTCACGTGGAAATGCTGGTATTATGCTTTATTTCTATAGAGGTAACATTTGACCTTAATTATGGTTCATGTCACTTTGTGGAATATATCTGAGCGTTTGAGATATTTTTACATTAGCCGTATGGGTAACCATTATTTTTTTTATGTTTTTTATTTTTTGTAAGGAGAAGCCGATCCCCTTTTAAGCCTTATTCTGCCCGTCCTCATGGGCCACTGGCCTGTGCTAGGATCTTATCAAATAGAATAAGTGGGAGAGTCGATGCAGTACAAGGTCGATGGTACTGATAAAAAGTGCAAGGGTCACAGACAGGATTCGAATCTGCGCCATCTCTAACTCAAACCCAACGTCCAACGTCTTAGACCACTTAGGCCATCGGCACTCCTAACTTCCATGTTAGTAACGAAGCAATAACAGCGTAATTAAATTTGTAAACAAGTTGAGTAGAATTTTAAATTTGAATTTTTAGATGGTATATATGAACACATTTTTGACTAACCACGTAATAAAATTACATATAAAATTAAAATTTTGGATACAAACTCACCAAAGCCTTATACACAGAGTACAAGGTATTGCAATCCTACGTTGTTTACGGAGTCCAGCATATTTAAAGGTTCAAAAACTATAAACACTTTTGAAAGAAGTTACTTAGAATCGTTTCTAATACTTTTTATAAACCATAACAAAGTAACAATATTTAATGAAACGTTTCATAATTATATATTTAAAAATTTAATAAAAATAAATACAATTTATTTATTAAAGCATTAGATAATGCTTTACTCCCCTTAGTTGATTTTAATCGGTGTACCAAGAATACATCATTATACACAAAATATCTGTGCTGTTGAACTCCTATGAAGGCACTTTGTACTTACCAAGTGAAGTGTGAACTGCAAGACATCAAAGGTAAACTGTTTATCATATTGATGGAATCTTGAGAAAGAATCCTTATTTTTCACCGGAATTTATAGCACAAAATATCTGTGCTATAGAATTCTTTCAAAGGCACTTTTAAACTTACCAAGTGAAGTGTGCAGTATAAGACACCAAGGGTAAATTGTTTATCATGTTCATAGAATGTTTATTTTCTCTGGAATTTTTAGCACGGGATAAGTGAAGTTGGTTCTTTTCTTTTGTAAATTCCAACGAAATCCTACTAGTATATATTAGGTTTCAAACTTAGTAATCAATATTCCTAGTCGTTTAACAGGAAGCTGTAATCGTATACTCTCCAATGAACTATTACATAAATAAACAAAATTATTTATTAACCTACTATTATACTTATTATATTATCTATATCAAATTTAATAATTTTAATTTTAATGTAATATAAATATTCCTAACATATTATATTAAGATAAAAATACAACTAAGAGATATTAATACATTATATAACATCTGATTAAATTTTACAGTGCATAAAATCCTAAATAATTTGTAAAAATAATCTAAGAAAAAAAAATAGCAGTTACAAGCAGCTTCGCCACATGATATCGCAGTCTTTGCAATTGTGTGACCAATTTCTGTTTTTTAGTGAATTAAATTTCAGAAAATATGTCAAAAAGTGTGTGGCCTTTGTATTATAATCCGAATTTTTACCAAATTAAAAAGTCTCAAGCATCTTTTGTATCAAGAATTATCATACAGACGGACGGTCTGAACGGATATACGGACAGATTAACTCAAATGTCCAAAATAAAAATCTTAGTAAATTTGAACTGATATTGTGTACCAAATGAAAAGTCTCAAGGATCAATTGTATCTAGAATTATAATACAGAAGGACGGTCTGACGGATATACAGACGGATAAACCCATGTCCAAAATAAAATTAGGCTTATTAATAGGATTAAGAGTTACATATGTACCAAATTAAAAATCTCAAGCATCTTTGTATTAAGAATTATCACACAGACGGACGGTCTGACGGATATACAGACGGATAAACCCCGTGTCCAAAATAAATTACGTTTAATAATTGGATTAAGAGTGTACATATGTACCAAAATTAAGTCTCAAGGATCTTGTGTATCTAGAATTATAATACAGAAGGACCGTCTGACGGATATACAGACGGATAAACCCGTGTCCAAAATAAATTAGGCTTATTAATTGGATTAAGAGGTAACTATGTACCAAATTGAAAGTCTCAAGTATCTTTGTATCAAGAATTATTACAACAGACGGACGGTCTGACGGATATTACAGACGGATAAACCCGTTTCCAAAATAAATTACGTTATTAATTGGAGAGGTACATGTGTACCAAATTAAAAGTTTCAAGGTATCTTTTTATCCAGAATTATCACACAGTTTGGAGGACGGTCTGACGGATATACAGACGGATAAACCCGTGTCAAAAACAAATTACGCTTATTAATTGAACTATGAGGTACCTATGTACCGAATTAAAAGTCTCAAGGAACTTTTTTCCAGAATTATCTCACAGTTGGACGGTCTGACGGATATACAGACGGATAAACCCGTGTCCAAAACAAATTACGCTTATTTAATTGGACTATGAGGTACTTATGTACAAAAATTAAAAGTCTCAAGGATCTTTTTATCCAGGAATTATCTCACAGTTGGACGGTCTGACGGATATACAGACGGATAAACCTAAGTGACTTTCAGGAATATAATAATAATAAAATACCACTACGAAGGGAAATATATGAACAATTCGACAGCAAAATGGGTTTTTCTAAAATGGATAAGACAAAGGTGTATGGGCCATTGGAACGAAATTCGTCGTATTTTCTTATGTTATTTTAGAGAGAGAAATAAATAAATATGGTTTGAATACTTATTGTTTCCAGAATTCTATTTTCGTTACAAAAACACATTATTTTTTATTTCTTATTGGCCTAAAAAAAATAAAACCATATAAATCAGTAATTTTGCTAAGAAACTAATACTGCCTTAAAATAATATACATAACATACGTTGACTATTGATAAAAACATTTTGTTAGTTCCTAAATAAATGTTTTAATTTCATGATTTAGATACAAAATGGTCCCAAGTACCTCAAAGATGAGTTGTTAACTAAGAGATAAACTAACATACCAGGTGTTTAGTGTAGTAATGTAACCAGGTATATATCTTGGTCCTGTTCACGGCGCCATTTTCAAAGTGTTACGTACACGATATTATTACGTAATGGTTAAATGGTCGTGTTTGTTCGCAGCTGTATTGCTTTCTCTTGGTTTAAATAAAAAAATAATCCCATTGAACATTGCACTGCAGGAATGTTAAAAAGCAGTCGTGCAGAAATGTTCTTTGTTACCACGTATGTGTGTTGTACGAGTATTACTAGTCACAATACCATTAAAGCATTGTAATTAAAATTGTAATATACGAAAACCAGTTTTTACTTTTAATTTTTCGATTTTATTTAATTAATTGAAAACCTCCATAACTGTATTCGTTTACGAGTATATTATTTAAATAGTAAACGCGGTGTATTTTAAGTTACTCATCATCCAGTTTATATACAGCTCCCTTATCTCTAGTCTGTTGCTAGCCGAAAAAGTATGCACTAATATTTCCTACCCTCATTGTTTATAAGATGATGAAACAGAGCTTGCCTCCCCTTTCTTCCAAGGTTAAACTATTGAAATAAATTTAAATAGAGTCCTTTTCCGCCTCACGGGATCTCGATGGGAGTTGTCCCCTACCACTAAACTTTCCATCTTGAATATCCTGTCACTCCGGAATAAAGAGCAAAGCCTTTTTTAGGACGAGGTTGCAATCAAAAGTCCTCTCTCCTTCTAGCCGTAGGTAAAATAAACTACCAGTTTACTATAATAAACAAACTTAATTTTCTGCGATAAACCAAAGCATTAAAAATTTTAAATTGGAAAAGTGTGTAGCCAAAGTATTATTAATTATTGTTTTTGAAAAAAACATTAAACAATTTTCTTTGCCACATATTTTTTATATTACAACCGAAACAAATTATAAAACTCTGTAGTATGCTCTGATTAAATTCGTCTACTAGATTTTTTACACAGCACAATTATTGAAAATCCAGTCATTATTCATGGGAACCTTAAAGAGTAACAAAGTCTATAAAACAAAATTATTTGTCCACTGGTTGGCTGAGGACCAAATGGTAGAACATTACTTAAAAAACGGGTCAGACAAGCTCCCAAAGAGCGATAGGGATTCTTGTTATGAATAAAAGATTATAATTTAATTCTAAGGATAAATTCTAGCTGATTAATGTTTTGATGGAAAAAAATAGCGTTTAATTTTTACGAGTTATATGGGCGCAGCGAGAATATGAAAAATAAATTTTCTTTAGTAACACACATGTTGTAAAAAAGCTTGGCAAATATATTCTTAAAGAAATCTTTTCTTATATTAAGAAAGCCCTGTAGGGTTTATATTAATATAAGAATGTAATAATATGGTTATTCTGAAAACTTAATTTTATTGAAGATAAGTTAATGACTAAGAAAATGCTAAAGAAGAATCCATTATTGATGAGACAGAGAGTCTCATCCCACTCCGGAGCACCTCTCCAACACCAGAATACTTGGCAATGTAAAGTATTAGAAACGTGAAGACAATCCTCTTGTGGGTTTATACAATGTAAATTTGCTACTGCTCAGTGACTGCAGAACTCTGCTGTTATAGTATTTACATTCAGCTTCTACATTGTGTCCGATAGAACAGGTATATTTAATTCATAACTTAAAATCTGTAAGTAAGGCATTCCATTGATAATGTATTATACTATATCCTAATAATATTGTAAAGAAGACTGTGCCTTTGCTTGTTTTTCTTTTACGCATAATATACTCAAGTGGCTCTACTGAAATTTCGATTAACATTCTTATGATCATTGGATAAATGTAGGCCTATTTTTGTTTTGAAAAATTCCTCCGGAGTACGCTCCGCTGGTCTTTAAAGTAGCGGTAAATTCCATCTTGGTCTCGAAACTTGAATAATATCAAATAAACGAGTCTGTAAAATCAAATAAAGTTTTCTGTGTAAATATTGTTTATTACTCGTATTTCATGTTTACACTCATAGTGAGTGAAATTAACTTGAACCGTAGAACTAAGAACAATTGAAATATACTGTCCTTGATTAGACAATCATTCTTAAGTGTGAAACTGGGCGGAGAAGGTCCAGTAAGTGCTGCGGTTACTAAGTACAGAAGACTAATCTTGTCACTTTAGCGTGGAGGGTCGTCAATCGCTAATTTATGTAGAGCTGTTTATCCTGGTCGAGTTTATTATTAAAATTACGAGATTAGAAAAATAAGGTTCCTTATGCCGCTGAGACAGAATGCGATATGTTGGGAGAAATCTGGCAACACTGTCTTACTCATCAACTGTCCCTCTCTCTATCCATACCACTCTCGCCTCGCTACGTCCAACAGTGCCGGCATAGCTGCCTTCGAAAATGGAGCTCCCTATCTTTGTTACCGCCAGATGCGGAAATTCGTGCTGTGATACGGTTTTTTAAATGCAAAACCGATTTCACCTATTGAAATTTATCGTCCGTTAATCGATGTTTATGGGGAAAACTGCATATCTGGTCAAACACGTTCGGAATGGTGTACAGAATTCAGTGAAGGCCGTATGGAAATTCACGATTAAAACCGAAGTGGACGGCCTTTAGTTTCAGATGGAGTTGTTGAAAAAGTTGAGACAATATTGCTTGAAGATCGGGGAGAATCACCATTCACAGGAACAATAGTAAAGTCTGACAGATATTGCGACACATTAAGAAAACTGAGACGCGCGATCCCAGTACCGCCGAAGAGGAAGATTGTTCAGGTGGTGTGAGGCTTCTCCATGACAACGCCTCATGTCTCACGTCAAACTCAAGAACTGCTGACAAATTTTGGCTGGAATATTGTGCTCCATCCCCCCTACAGCCCATACCTAGCCCCAAGTGATTATCACTTATTCCCAAAATTAAAGGAACACGTTGGGTGGCCAACGCTTCAGTACCGATGATAAAGTCAAGGAAGAGGTTACTCGGATTCCTCAAAGGATTGGCGGAGAATTCTATCAACATGGAGATAGAAAAGTTGGAGCATCGTCTACAAAAGTGTTTGGGCAGAAACGGTGATTATGTGGAAAAATAGCTTAACTTTAAAATTTTAAATAGATGTATAACACGAAGTAGAAATATAGAGCTGTCTATTTTAAAAAGTCATGGGAACCTTATTTTTCTAACACCCCTCGTAGTTTGGACCCTTTGCACTGATTAGCAATCTTCCTTGCGTGTGAAACTGACAGAGAAGGTCCAGTAAGTGCTTGCGGTACTAAGTACAGAAGTGTAATCTGTCAGTTTAGGATGGAGGGTCGTTAAACGCTAATTTATGTAGAGCTGTTTATCCTGGTCGAGTTTATTATTCAAACTAGTTTGGGCCCTTTGCACTGATTAGCAATTTTCCTTAACTGTGAAACTGACAGAGAAGGTCCAGTAAGTCCTGCGTTACTAAGTACAGAAGTGTAATCTGTCCAGTTTAGGATGGAGGGTCGTTAAACGCTAATTTTATGTAGAGCTGTTTATCCTGGTTGAGTTTATTATTCAAACTAGTTTGGGCCCTTTGCACTGATTAGCAATCACTATTATAGAACCATTTACGTAATAAATGTTAGTTGGTTTTGTTTAAATTGTGTAAATAGAATAGTCCCCTAAATATTTATTGCATAAGCATAATATATGTGTGTAGTCCAAGGTTGTATGAACTGTTTGAAGTAAGTGTTTCTCAAATAATAAAACATAGTGCGCTACCACAATTCTGATAATTGTTTAAGGTTTGTTATGCTATAAAAACCGCTTTTCAATTACGGGACCTAGTACGGAAATACATCATGTCAATGAACTGAAGCTGACCAGACGTCATAAAGTTAACTAACATATAAACTTGAGATAAACGTGATTAAACACTTTCAGACCATTTTAGGCCTTTGGTTTTTATTAAAAACCCCACTTGGACATAGACGAGTATATGGGCTATAATGGTGGATGTCCAACCTTGGGACTTAGGCTGAGCGTCATCACTCCGTAGACTGACACACTTTTTTATTTTTTCTGCTGGCTCTTATGAATACACTTATTTATGTAACACGCTTATCTCAAGACCTTTGTCGTATTATTTACCTTAACATAAAGTACCTGAGGATGGACTCTTTGAATCTGAAATGTACAAACACAGACATAAAAATTAAAATAATTGTGAAAGCTATATTCTTCTTACTTACCTTAAATTAAATTTAATTGCCACCAGAGTTTACACACTTTAATTACGACTAAGTGTATATCCGTTGGCGGGTATATATCAGTTGATATAAGCCTCTCGCGAACTGAAGCCTCTAAAGTAACTTTTTGCAAAGTAAATACATTAATCACTGGAAAACTCAAAGACAAATAAAGTTACTGGAGTGTAAAAACTAACGACGCGACTGAGACGCGGAAACATGAAAGCAAATCAATTTCCAGTGGATGAGAGAAATGAATAATTATTCCAAAGTTTTATCGATATATTTATTTAGGTATAAGTATAAAATTGTTTAATAATCTAACATTTTTATCGTTGAATGGATTAATAATAACTAATGTTCTATAATATTAAAAAAACACAAGGTAATGAATTGCACACCTTTAGTCATAACAGGCTCTGTTGAGAACGTAAGTACAATTTAAAATTATATACCTCGCTCGTTTCTCAAGTTGATCTGTGCACAGATACGCAGATATTCAATCATAAAACATAACTTAAACATGAAAATTACGTATAACAGAACTCATTATTATTGAAGTTTACATATAAAAACTTTCTTCACATAACTTGCCATATGAGATGATAGGAATACTCAAACCATATGAAATATTTGAGTCACAACTTATGAATAAAATAAATCGATTTGTAATATGCAATAGGAGCGTCATAATTGCTGTAACGATTAGCCTTCCAATTTTTACTTAGTATAAATTAGACGTTGAATAAAGAGAAATGTCTTACCATAAAGCGCCAGTGGGGCCAAACGCCGGAACTAAACAAACACAGGTGTGCCAACATGAGCCCGTAAACTGTTTCACCAAATTCATTGAACCCTTCCGCCAATTAGTATTTGTTTGCAGTTCTGCAAATTTTCATTATTTCGTATTTGCTCGGTTTTTTATATAATTGGTGTACTTGGTTTTTTATGTAATCACTCATACGTAAACGAGATCTCAAAACATTGACTTGATTACCATGCATGAAATGACATCTCTAACATTGGGAGCATCTAGTTTCAATTATAGTGTATGTCACTCTACTATCTCAGGATTTGGCTGAGCGTTAGGGAATACTTTTACAGTCCCCCGGTTTATGAGTAAACCGTAATTGCAACAATAAAATAGCAGAATAAATAAATTTGTACATAAATTAAATAAAACAAACTCCAGACACATTAACCTTTTTAGATTGGTTGGTAACTAAAAAATAAATAAATATGTAAATAATCTGAGTAATGTTTTGTTTAAGGTTGGTTATTGACGATGAAAGGATTCAAGGGATAACAGGATTTAGGACATTTTGTCATCTTTATAGGTCATAAAACGTATATCACACCTTTTTCTCATAGAGGATCGGAATCTATGCTCCTCGCCATGTGGGAAGTATTATATATACTAAAATAAAAGTACATAAAAAAGTTAACAAGGAAAAGAAATAGGTTCAAAAATACCCAAAATCTGCTAAGAATCTAGTCCACACTTACATAGCCTACAGTGGGATACAGATGGGTATGTTTGAAACCCTTCTTTTTCTCTGCTTTACTTCTTTCTGTTCTTTACTTTTTGTACGTAATAATACCTCCCCCACCTGACGAAGAGGATGGATTTTCAATCCTCAAAAACGTTTCATGATACATTTTATAACCTATAACGATGGCAAATGTCCGAAATTCTGTTACCCTTTTCAAACTGAGTCAGATCGTATAGTATATTATTGTGTGACGTAGTAAAAGGATGGATACTTTAAACTTTGCATGTTACACCAGTAAAACCCAATACGTTATGCGTGGTACGTGTACTTTGTAAAGAGTAAATCTATGTACGAGTAGTGGTAATTTAAATTATTATTTACAGCTGATGAATATTTTTTTTAAATAAAAATGTTGTCATGCTGCAGCATGTATAACATAAATTTGTTCATTTTATGTGAAAGAAGATGAAGCATTGGAATATCGTTGCAATTGATAACATTTCATACGTGTGGTATTCTTGACTAGTAGTTGTGATTCAATTTAAGTATTGTGAGAGGAAACTTATATTTTACAAAGTCTACTATAAATTCTGATATACTCAACAAAAATTTGTGACTTAACATCACATAGTGGAAAATCATTTAGATCTTGACACAAAAAGTTCTCATTGCATCTTTATCGTAAAGAAATTCCTTGAAAAGATTTGATTCCAGCAAGTATTTTGTATCAAAAGCTGTAGCAATCGTTGTTCAATTTGTAGTCACCAAGAGAGTACATTTAACAAGTAACCATTCATACTCCGAGTGTTAATTTGACCTGGGAATTAACATAACCAGGCGAAGAAGATAATCGATGAGAAATTAGTGACCTTTACAACTGGCAAAACCAAAGGAAAATAACTGTGGCATGAAATATATCCATCTGTAACTTCCTGAACCAGGGATCGCTTCTGTGAAACAGATGAAGGCACGTCTCTGTGACCTTCTGTCCTCTTGTAGGTAGTTTTGAAAGCATCTTATAGGTTTACCACACTACTATTATAGCCTGAACAAGTTTTCGTTATTTGATAATTAACTTTTTTTATCCTAACCATGATCCTGTATTCTTATGTTGAATTGCTACAGTGTATTGTTCAAGTTTAAACCACACACTGACGCTTACAAATAACTGTCCATAAATATATACTGTTAAACAGGAATTACGATATTTCAGAGGTAATTGTGTGTACTAATTTTTTTAATCATAATTTTGATATACAGGTTCTGATAATTGTTCTGTGATGGAGGTTGTACTGAAATCGATAGATTTAAGAGTGTATTTTAAAAGAATATGAAGTGTGAGTTTTTTTTACAAGTGAGATCTGTCTTGTACCAGGAAACAATAAATAAATATAATACTCAATTTCTTGTAAAACATAGGAGTACGCTCCTTATTTGCTGATTAAAAGGATTTGTTGAAGTTGTATTTTGCAATTTATGGGTGTTAATTTCCTTTTGATAGGTTAGATATTTTTACCGAGTCACAAGTTAAAATTTCATGTGATTGTACTCAGTTGCATTAAAATCTATTTCTGTGACTTTCTAGTCGCCGTCATGGTTTCATATAAAACTTTCCCTATTGCCTAGCCAAGTCCTGACATGTGCTATCATAGTATATCATGTTTTTATATACGTATATGAAGATTGATGGACACTTTTACGTTTACTCGTCAATTTATTTTTGAGATATAGTACAGTCAGAAAAACAAAAGACGGAATTAAATTTTTCCAACTTCTCGAGTAGTAGGAATACGAAAATACTCACTGATTTCTTCGAAAACTATTATTTTTATGTTCAATTTAAAAGAGGTTACTGTTAAGGAGTGTCTTTTGTCATTTCTAAAAATTTGTAAAATCTATATATCAATATTAACATTTAAAAACAGTTCACGTACCTTTTGTGAAAAGGGGTGATTCAACAGGAATATTTAGCTTAGCTTAAGTTCAACCTTATTCTTTATGGAGAGTCTGAAATCCGATGCTGTTACAGACTAAACTCCTGGAATCTGGAGTCATGTTCGTCTGAAGAGATCCAAAAAACTCAGTGATGAAGAAGATCGGAATTAACTTTTTATATAGTTTCGACTACAGAGCAATCTTAACTACTAAACATAATGTAGACTAGGTAAAAAGGTGTTATTCTGATGAGTCAATGATAAATACCTTTGCAAATTTTTGGATCTTCTTAGAAGAACATGGCTTGAGATTCCAGGAAACCAAATCAGATTCTAGACGTTGATCTAAGATGAAGGTGAATCGAAACTAAGCTCAACAATCAAATTTTCAAAACAAAATAGTCCTTTTTATAACCGTTTAGTTGGTTATCTTGGACCCTAAACATCTTCTTTATTTCTATGATATGAACGAATTGATGGTAATAGATTATACACAATATGCCTATTGCCTATTAATAATCTAAAAACATAACCATATGATATCACATGCAAAATAAGTATGCAATTTACATTTCATACACCATTTAATTTCATATTTGGCTAAAGGTAAACGTTATTTTTTAATAGTTATTTACCGAAAGAGGTTTAAATCTTATTAATCTATTACAATTTTTTCCTCCACGATAGGATAAAGTTATTTAAATATAAAGTCTCGATAACAATTTTACCTTTTTATTAATAATATTAAGCATGAAATATACCAAAAGAATTAAAATTTGATTTGAAACTAGGTAATAATAACCGTATTCAATTAGGATTTTTATTTTTAACAAATATAAAAACTATAATTATAATACAAAAATGTAACATGCGCTTTTGAATTTCTCAAATTATTATCTTATAACTAAAAAAAAATACAATAAATCACTGGAGTAATTTAATGTAAATCACAATTCCATGCCCCGTACTCAGGCTTGTTTACATATTAAAGTATAATTTGTACATGTATATGAAATGTTAAAGTTAAATGGTACATAAAATAAAGTTATAAATGTTCATGACTTCCATAAAAGACTTTTCAACAGACATCCGAAAGCTTGTGTGTATGATTTCTCTAGAGTAATATATAAGAACAGACACGGAAGCCGCTCACAATTACATTATAAGCAGATTGAATTGCCTCGAGACCTCTAAATTAAGTATATCCTCAATTCAACTGTATTGACATTGCTTTAATTTTACAGGTTTTTAATATACAATGATGGTAAAGTTGAAGAACTATATCTCTTAGTTTACATTATGGAATAAAATATAAGAAAAAAAAACCGAAGCAAGATACATTTATTGTAAATATTATGTATGTTTGCGACTCTAAAATTGCCTCAGAGTATTGGTAATTACAATTCTACATTTTTAGGAGTGAAACGTAAGAGTTTTCTATCAATCTGATAACACATATAGTATAAAATATTAACTAAAAACAACTGTAACAGTCTTTAGGATTACAATTTTTATAAAAGTTTATTATTCAGCTACGAATTTATTGTATATTAAAGGATTTTAAAATAAACTACAGATATATTAAAAATAGTGCAGAATAGCCATATATATTTAAACCTAGTTAAAATTGTTTAGTTGGTTATACATAAATACGATCATATTGTGATGAAATATTCCTATAGCTTTGTTTGGAGTATCATTCAAAAGTGGATACAAGTAAAACCCCACAGGAGTTGATTGTAATTGAGTCGTTTGAACTCCTGTGATGAAGGATCAGATCGTCAAAGCTGTCTGATCTGTGATTGCTAATCGCTCTTACTGTACTTTGAACGTCTGATTACCCAGTAAACAAAAGGAATGATCGGATTGTACCTCATTAGAACTTTTATACAAATGTGGTGCTCTAATTTCAATTGCTTTAAGTACAAAAATATAATAGTATAATTATAATGTTTTTTCTAGAAATGAAAAATACTAATATCTTGGAAGCAGCAAGGAACCAAAGCTCCTTGGGAAGACGTCATTATATTTGTCCCTATAATATTTTTAACGTCCACTGCACAGGGCCTGTCCTCACATTACTTGTAGAAGGATATCCTTTCTCGTTTCATATAATTTCACAACATTAAAATTATAGTAACGTTTGGAAATTCTAATAATGAACACCCACATATGTGTGTATATTTGGAATCTTCTAATGTCGCTTTAAAGGGGAATAATGATTGGGTTTTTATAATATTTTCATATTTAATATTCCTTTTCCAAAATGTATGATTTGAAAATTAAGATTAATTAATTCAATTATGTGAATATTTCGTATACATTTTTATGATTTATTTAGAACTCGTTAAATGTATACATTTAATCGAAATAAAAAGTCTTGCAGAGAGATAAAGCTAGAGCGTTTTGGGACAGGAGGCAGTTACGGTAATGGATAATTGCGAGTATGTAATCGGTAATTATGTTACTTTTTTCCATAGTAACATAATTCAACTGGGCTAAGTTCGTCCCCTCTGCACCAGAATGTATACAAAAAAGTCCAGCTGGTACATCGAAGAATGGGTCTCACAACTGTATGTAGTGGGGTATATACAGTGTTGATAACAATGTAAACCCGTTCTACTGAGACTTTCTAAGTCACTTGTAAACAGTGCATGGAGAACATAATATATGTGAAACCGCTCTTAATTCTGAAAAAACTACTTACAATCGGTAATTTTTATTCACTGATATGTTCATGTGCGAGGCGTTAATAAAGCGTATTACTTAAGGGTCTAAAAAAATAAAATTTCAACTAATATAATTCTCTAAAAAACCGTATTTCAACGAAAATGCCACTCGCTAGCAGGACTTGTAATTTTGCATGAAATTACATATCTATATAGACATGATGGAGTTTCGATTATAGTATGTGTCACTCCATGGGATCTTTTGTAAATCACTTTTTTCACTGGTCTCATATACAAGGTGAGGCAGACCACCCGTTACAGTACGTATAGTGGCCAAACCAAACGAGGTAGATTATTCGAAACAACTTAAACCCCGCTATTTTTACCCCAAAGAATTTAGAAATTAAATTATTTTTAAAATCTCTAAAACTCCCCAAAAGTCCAACTTGTTTTCATTCATATTAACACAAACTAATCTAGTAAAATTATTAAATAATCTATTTTTGTACAACAGTTTTGAAACCATTGGAGATAGAGACAAACTTTAAATTTAGAAAATGTTTATTTTTTAAAGACCTTTCTAATTATGCTTTCTAACTATACGTACTGTACGGGTGGTCTGTCTCACCTTGTATAAGCCTCACTAAAGCTTAATCTACAGGATGTGTACAAGATATCTCTTGACTGAAACGAGCTATAAATTTGAAACGAAATTGTGGGAAAATCTATTACCCGACATGTGATCCTGTTTGTACTCCAAGCCCCAAGCTCTATATTATTTTTTAATTGTGATTTCAAATTTATACGAATTTGGTATTTAACAATTTAAAAAATAAAAAGCTATTACTTACAAGTTTTGATTCAAAATTTCGTTAACAATTTAAACTAAATCAGATAGTAAATAACAAAAACATTATTAATGGAAGTTGAAATACGACACGTTTTATTGCTGTTAATTTTGTTAACATTAAGTTTAAATTTAAAAGTATGTAAATTATGTATTAGCATAATAAATACGGAAAACTAAAGTTTTGAAGTTCGAACGACGGAAAATGGCACAAAGAAAGAGACTCTCTCATTGAACAAAAACGGGATGAACGTTTCCAAGGCATTGAAAAAGTTAACTCAAGTGGAAAGTGAGCGCTGACAATAATGATTTCTGCGCCGCCGTGATTTAAACTCTACCTTCAAAAGAATAGAGGAATCCATGCTTTTTGCTTTTGACGCTGTTAACTCAACATAGTTTGGTGGACGTTATTGTGTTTCATCTTGACCTTCGTTTACCGGTTCCAAAAAAGATAGATGTAAGAATTATTATAGTACGGGATATATTATTGCAAGCTTTAGTTGTGGAATACAAAACCTGTTGTTTAATGCATTAAGGCCTGAGGTTTAGTGTTTAAAATTCGCAAGAGTATAAAGGATGAGTTTTATGCGACCAAAACTAGTATTAAAATTATTAATTGAGAACACATCATACAATAAATAAATAATAATGATAAAACGTCCAAGCTTGCAATGATATGTCTCATATTTTAGCTATTTTCGTTAGCAAATAAAACTTTTTTATTCAAATGAAATCGTTTAAATAGCTTTAATGATAAAACGTTTCCTCACTAAGTGTAAATTATGCCGTATGATAAGATCATTATAGCAAGGTATTTAACTATTATAATGTAACTAAAGGTATTTATAACATCTGCTAGAAGTTATTTAATGCTATGTGTTGTGCGTTTTTCCCACTTGCTCAGTCATTTAAAACTTGTAAAATCTTGTTTTAATACCCTTAAGGTATCTTTTACACAAATATAACAGTAATTTTGTAAACTTAAAAAATGTATTACGATCCAAGTGGTTTATATAAAACCAATAAATAGTTTACTTGCCATACATAAGGCAAATTTTGACCGGAGCAAAATATTAATATTAGTTTATTAGAAGTAATGTGTTTAAATTTATTTATTCCACTTTAATGTATTTTAAACATTTATTAACATACTACAAGTTATAAACAAAGTTATAGATGGAGAATTATTTATCGAAATGCAGTGACCAAGCGTTTGAATTTCATGGACATACATACAAAAATACTGAAAATTTGTCGTTGATAAACAAGACAATATTTTTTTATTCCGTAACTCTCTGAAACACTAAGCTAAATAGATTCATTTAAAAGTTATGGAAAACAAGTTACGCATATAACTTGAAACTATCTGTGAAAAAGGACATGTTTAAGCTTAAGAAACTAATGTAAAATCGCTGCAAATGTGCCTCAGTATGAAGAGTTAGTAAGTTGGTACTTGGTCTAGAAGATGTCTAAAAGAAAAAAAATTGGATGCAACTCAATACTAAGTATCTCGTAAAGGGCTTCGCTGAGATTGCATACGATATTTCAAGTCTATACCTGATTTTATTAGAGTTCATGTAGTTACTCTGCTATATGGTTAAAAATGGCATATCAATTGTATTTGATTTATTAAATTTTAAAACAACCGCAGCAATAATATACTTATTATTTTTGTGAGACTTTACATGCTTCAAGGAACACATCATCAGACCCACATAGCTGAATACACGTGATTAAACAACAATATAAACAATTTGTTACTTAAAAAAAAAACTCATATATACATATATATAATATATATATTATATATATATATATATATATATATACACAAGGTGGTAACATTCTATCACAGGAAAGTATGTCTATGTGTATATAAATAATAAAACTGTATAGTTCATTAGATTAAATGAACTATGAATTATGAAAATGCCCAGGTTCAAAATTTACTATATAATTTTAGTTCTTCCTTATAAATATTGTTTTCATAGGAAATGAGGAGTTTTTTTTTTATTTCTTTAATAATTTTGCATTTATAAAAGAGTGTCCGGTTTTGAGGTGCATGTTTTTGTATAACCAAGCTCTCTTCTTGGTTGGCATTTTAAACATGATCTGTGTTTCCTCAGCTCTCTCTTTTAACTTTTTGTTTGACCAATTTATTTTTAATTAAATCACAACAGTTACAGTTAATTTGATAAATTCCAGATTTTCCCTCTTCATTTGGCCCATAACTTGGGACATTAATTCTTGTTTTTTTTTTCAATTTTTAGTAAATATCAGTATATAAATTGTTTGTATCAAACATATATCTATTTATCAGGTACTTCACATTTGATTGGATAGAGAGTTGTTTGGGAATTTCAAAAATTTTCTTTTTTTCCCTGTGTATCATATGTTTTTATTTACGTACTAAATTGTTTATATTATTATTTGTAACCACTTGAATTCGGTTATATGGGTCTAATGATTGTCTTTCTTTAGCAAAAAAACGGCCTCAAAATATAAAAAGTACATTGTTAGAGTGTTTATTTTTAAGTATATAAATAATTACAATAAGAAAATAGCTCCTAGAATATATTTGATTTGTTTATTTCAAAAACTTTCCCTCGTTTGCATTCTAATCTTTAGATGAGTTATAGGTATTCTAATCGTTTTTATAATAGTTTATTTTCAGCTACAATGAGTTTAGCGTGTTACGGTATTGAAAGATAGAACGTAACCTGGTAAGAGCATCCCTAAATTAAGGTTTTTTAAAAACTAAATAGAAAATCAAACTCATAGTTGATATTAGGAGTGGTGTTAGCAACCAAATAATGATCAGTCATTAAGAATAATTGTCCTTCTTGTACAGACCTAATATATTAGGTGACATTTTTTTAAATCCATTATTTAAAGCTGATCCATTTATTAAAATCCTAGATTCCAACTTACTGAATTGCACGTAAATATAAAAATATTTCTGTACCAATAAATTTTTGAAATTTTTTTCATGTGGAAAACCGCAGCCATTAGCAAGATATGGCCTGGCGAGTAGGCTGATGAACTTTACCGATTTACTTAGTTGTTTAAATTTTATATTTATATAGGTACAGTATTGTACCCAAATTTGAACTGGTTCGAGCGTTTTTTTTCTTTCAGCTCTTGTTGTTGAGAAATACCGTTACGAAATATACAATAATGTATATCTACCACACTGGTAGAGACGTTATTTTTATTTCCACAATCTAGGCGGTGAATTTAGCTCATATATTTATTAGATAAATTTTAGTACGAAATTTTAATTTATTTGGGCTCTTTTGAGAGTACGTTTTTGAAATTCCCCATTAGTGGTTTAATCCGGAAAATTCCAATAAGACGACTTAATTTTCAAAAGTTGACTAATAAAAGTCAGAGAAGATCCAAACTGTTTTAAGCATAATGTTAAAAATTTATTAACCGTTAGTTTAAGATGCTCCAATAAACTAAGTACAAGGAGTACTATAATCTGCTGTTGAAAATTCTCCTGTCCCACATTTAAAATATACCGAAATTTACTGAGTCTTGATAATTATGTATTGATATTTATGTTGAAAGCGTTATACGGAGAGGTGAAATACTAATAACGTTTACAATATTATTCGTTGAAATTTTGAAATGCAGTAATTAGTTTAAGAGGACTATATTTGTTGTGATTAAATTAATACGCAATAACGTAATGTATTGTGTGTGGTACACTCAACACACATGGTTTAGCTTCTGGTGTGATATTAAATCGAGGCAGAAATGGCTGATGTTGCCTAATTTGTAGTAATGACTTGTTAAGCTGAATGGTTACAAATAAATGTTTGGTAATAGCTCCAGCTTCTACTGATTATTTATCATGGTAACTGTGTCCTATCATTCAGAGTTATTGCAGTGGATTAGTTCTCAAAAAAACAATGCACTGTTTATAACAGTTTTCGCAGAAGGCAAGTTTGCATTTTCATAATTTCTAACTAATAACAATTTTAGTTTTTTTTAAATATTTTTATTCTATAATCAAATTAAGAAATATTTAGTGCCCATTCAGATAACTTAGGTATAGAAAAGCTAAATTCATGAGATTGTACAAAGTACGTAAAAATATTATAGAAAATGGTTCCAAGAGTGTGCGCCGCGGGTTCCTGGGGCGCCTCCAAATTCGACCAGGGGCCTCGGTTGAACGACAGTTATTAAGAAAATAGTTACTGAAACATTTTGAAACGTATATTTATTAGTGACTTCACGGTATGCTAAATGAATAATGTCATATCATTTATATATGTACTCCATAAATTAATTTAAATAGCCTTTATATTAAGACAAATAAGCTTAAACAAAAGTGATTGCTTCGTCATCATATTAACAGCGTCATGATGAGAGACTCGCGGGGACGCATACCGACAATTTCTTGGAACGTGTTGCCTTGACGCTACACATCACTCCACCCAGACAAAAGGATGACATTGACTGGCAAAAGTGATGTGTAAGTAGTCTACCAACAATATAATAATAGTGTCTTTCTTTAAAAAACCATTAATAGAAAATACAAAATAGTTTTTCATTATAAAAAATACCCACTGATGTTAATTTTAAAATTTACAAACCTTTATTATTATTCATCATTGACCCAATAGAGATTAGCTGAGGTGGTGAGAGTAGTACGGACATAAACGGAGCCTTAACTCCAAAACGTTTGGCAAACAATGGCTTAGAGTAATAAAAAAATATACTATAAATAGTTTTGTTAGACTGCATATAGACGGACAGAAATCTCCTTCATAATCAACTAATGGGAGAGATTAATGTTCATCATTAAACTATTTTATATATATATTATATATATATATATATATATATATATATATATATTATTATTATTATATATGGTACATATTCTACAAGTCATTCAATGATCGATTCAACAAATAAATAGAAATATATCAATTAATAAAGTTAAAAGTTATTAGTCACATTAATAACAAGATGATTGTAGGTTCTTCTACCATTAAACTAAGTATTATAACTAATATATTTTTAGTGATACTCAAACTAAAATATATTTATTAGCTATAAAAAAAAATTATAGAATTACAATGTTTTGACGTGATATTTTAATTTGACAGCTTAAAGAATGTCTCATAAACGACATTCGTCTTTAATATTTAAATCATATTAAAATATTAGTATCACAAAATTTCATGACGTGTTACTATGAATTAATTATCACAATGCCACGGTTGTCTAGTTAAACGATACAACTTGTATTAGATTTGGCCGAAGTTATTTCTCTCCAAGTGTAAACAGTAGCAGCCGAGTGTTGGCAATCTCGGTGCGTTCAGTAATAAAGGATACATCCGGTCTGGACCTTTACTCTCAGTACAATGTTACTCTACAAACTACAGCAGTAGCAGCGAGTGTTGGCAATCTCGATGCTTCAGTAATCTAGGTTACATCCGGTCTGACCTATACCCTCGGTACATGTTACTCTACAACTACAGCATTAGTAGCGACTGTTGGCAATCTCGGTGCTTCAGTAATCTAGGTTATATCCGGTCTGACCTTTACCCTCGGTACATGTTACTCTACAACTACAGCAGTAGTAGCGAGTGTTGGCAATCTCGGTACTTCAATAATCTAGGTTACATCCGGTCTGACCTTTACCCTCAGTACATGTTACTCTACAACTACAGCATTAGTAGCGACTGTTGGCAATCTCGGTGCTTCAGTAATCTAGGTTATATCCTGTCTGACCTTTACCCTCGGTACATGTTACTCTACAACTACAGCAGTAGTAGCGAGTGTTGGAAATCTCGGTGCTTCAGTAATCTTGGTTACATCCGGTCTGACCTCTACCCTCGGTACATGTTACTCTCAACTACAGCAGTAATAGCGAGTGTTGACAATCTCGGTGCTTCAGCAATCTAATTTACATACGGTCTGACCTCTACACTCGGTACATGTTACTCTACAACTAAATCAGTAGTAGCGTGTGTTGAAATATCGGTGCTTCAGTAATCTAGGTTACATCCGGTCTGACCTCTACACTCGGTACATGTTTACTCTACAACTACAGCAGTTGTAGCTTTGACAATATCGGTGCTTCAGTAATCTAGGTTACATACGGTCTGACCTCTACACTCGGTACATGTTACTCTACAACTAAAGCAGTAGCAGCGAGTTTTGACAATATCGGTGCTTCAGTAATCTAGGTTACATCCTGTCTGACCTCTACCCTTGTTACATGTTACTCTACAATTACAGCAGTAGCAGCGAGTGTTGACAATATCGGTTCTTCAGTAATCTAGGATACATCCGGTCTGACCTCTACACTAGGTACATGTTACTCTACAACTAAAGCAGTAGCAGCGAGTTTTGACAATATCGGTGCTTCAGTAATCTAGGTTACATCCGGTCTGACCTCTACACTCGGTACATGTTACTCTACAACTAAAGCAGTAGTAGCAGCGAGTTTTGACAATATCGGTGCTTCAGCAATCTAGTTTACATCCGGTCTGACCTCTATACTCGGTACATGTTACTCTACAAGTACATCAGTAGTAGCGTGTTGTTGAAAATATCGCTGCTTCAGTAATCTAGGTTACATACGGTCTGACCTCTACACTCGGTTACATGTTACTCTACAACTAAAGCAGTAGCAGCGAGTGTTGAATAATCGGTGCTTCAGTAATCTAGGTTACATCCGGTCTGACCTCTACCCTTGTTACATGTTACTCTACAATTACAGCAGTAGCAGCGAGTGTTGACAATATCGGTGCTTCAGTAATCTAGGTTACATCTGGTCTGACCTCTACCCTCGGTACATGTTACTCTACAACTACAGCAGTAGCAGCGAGTGTTGACAATATCGGTGCTTTAGTAATCTAGGATACATCCGGTCTGACCTCTACTCTCGGTACATGTTACTCTACAACTACAGCAGTAGCAGCGAGTTTTGACAATATCGGTGCTTCAGTAATCTAGGTTACATCCGGTCTGACCTCTACACTCGGTACATGTTACTCTACAACTAAAGCAGTAGCAGCGAGTGTTGACAATCTCGGTGCTTCAGCAATCTAGTTTACATCCTGTCTGACCTCTACACTCGGTACATGTTACTCTACAAGTACATCAGTAGTAGCGTGTGTTGACAATCTCGGTGCTTCAGCAATCTAGTTTACATCCGGTCCTGACCTCTACCCTCGGTACATGTTACTCTACAACTAAATCAGTAGTAGCGTGTGTTGAAAATATCGGTGCTTCAGTAATCTAGGTTACATACGGTCTGACCTCTACACTCGGTACATGTTACTCTACAACTACAGCAGTAGCAGCGAGCTTTGACAATATCGGTGCTTCAGTAATCTAGGTTACATCTGGTCTGACCTCTACACTCGGTACATGTTACTCTACAATTACAGCAGTAGCAGCGGGTGTTGACAATATCGGTGCTTCAGTAATCTAGGTTACATCTGGTCTGACCTTTACCCTCGGTACATGTTACTCCACAACTACAGCAGTAGGAGCGAGTGTTGACAATATCGGTGCTTCAGTAATCTAGGTTACATCTGGTCTGACCTCTACCCTCGGTACATGTTACTCCACAACTACAGCAGTAGCAGCGAGTGTTGACAATATCGGTGCTTCAGTAATCTAGGTTACATCTGGTCTGACCTCTACACTCGGTACATGTTACTCTATAACTACAGCAGTAGCAGCGAGTTTTGACAATATCGGTGCTTCAGTAATCTAGGTTACATCCGGTCTGACCTCTACCCTTGTTACATGTTACTCTACAATTACAGCAGTAGCAGCGAGTGTTGACAATATCGGTGCTTCAGTAATCTAGGTTTACATCTGGTCTGACCTCTACCCTCGGTACATGTTACCCTACAACTACAGCAGTAGCAGCGAGTGTTGACAATATCGGTGCTTCAGTAATCTAGGATACATCCGGTCTGACTCTACCCTCGGTACATGTTACTCTACAACTACAGCAGTAATAGCGAGTGTTGACAATCTCGGTGCTTCAGCAATCTAGTTTACATCCGGTCTGACCTCTACACTCGGTACATGTTACTCTACAAGTACATCAGTAGTAGCGTGTGTTGACAATCTCGGTGCTTCAGCAATCTAGTTTACATCCGGTCTGACCTCTACACTCTTTACATGTTACTCTACAACTACAGCAGTAGCAGCGAGTGTTGACAATATCGGTGCTTTAGCAATCTAGGATACATCCTGTCTGACCTCTACTCTCGATACATGTTACTCTACAACTACAGCAGTAGTAGTGACTGTTGACAATATCGGTGCTTCAGTAATCTAGGATACATCCGGTCTGACCTCTACCCTCGGTACATGTTACTCTACAACTACAGCAGTAGTAGCGAGTGTTGGCAATCTCGGTACTTCAGTAATCTAGGTTACATCCGGTCTGACCTCTACCCTCGGTACATGTTACTCTACAACTACAGCAGTAGTAGCGAGTGTTGGCACTCTCAGTGATGGAACAGGTTTTGAGATTTTAGGATTCAAGACTGCGACAGCGTCAGATTCCAGACGCTGCTCTGATAGGAACGTGAACTGGAGCTAAACTCAATATTCACATGGGAACTGCAGTTATATACCCTAAATTTTGGCGTTAAAATTTAATAGAGATTATCTGTACTTTGTATTCAACCTGTATATTTTTTGTATAGTATATACGCATTAACATTTCTTTCTTAATGAAGCATTAAGCAAAAATATTCTACAATGCTCTAATTGTTATATTTCATTTGTTGCTTGTATCTAGAATCATTATAATTGCGAACCGTATTCTAATAATATTTAATGTTATCATTAACATTGATGAGGAATAGAACTTACTCAGATGTGTTTAGTTGGAAAAGCCGGTAATGCCAACAGTGAAACACCATCTAGGATATTTAGAAAATAGTTATCAATAGACAACTTCTGAAAATCTTCTATGAAGTTGTATGTATTCTAAGAAATAATCTTAATTTACAATCACGTAATCTTAAACGGAAACCTCAGATACTATCCTATTGAAAAGTTTAGTTCACAATAACTGTACATGGACTGCCTGGATCTAATTTAGATTTAAGTTACGTGTCATTGGATTCATACAGTATCGTTAATTTGAAAATACGTAACTGACGTAACAATATCAATTGAAATCATTTAGTTAATGTACACTTCTGTTTAGATAACTCTTAATATTTTATAAAAACTCAGTTAGAGTCGTCGATTATAGAATACAGCTGTGAGAATAGTAGTATAAGCTACAGCTCAAAGTATAATTTGTTGTTAAATAAGCTCTGTCAGGTTCGATATCCAGTTTATCCATTACACTTCATAGGCTACCCCAAATTGGATTAAACAGTTTCGGGCAAGAGTTTCAGATAGGAAAAATGTAAAATTAGGACACTTAATGCTTTAAAAATGAGTAAACATTATTTGACGATTATTGCCTCTTTATACATCTCCAACAAAAATATAGTGATGTAGCTAAAATAATGCTTACTTAATTTACAGCTTCTTGCTTGTTTTTAGTTCAACACCAAAGTATAATTGGATACGATACTTCTTGATCGGTGGAAATAGATCAAAATCAATAATTGTGGTTCATCTGAAAACAATAGCAGTTAAACGGATTTCCATAACATTATGTGGTTTGGACCAGGCAATGAGAGTAATGATTATTTTAATTATTAAAAATTGATTGTAAAGGGAACAGGATATTTCCGGACGTTTGCCATCGTTCATTGCAACAATAAATCAGTAACACTACGTTTCGAGATCTGCAATCTGATCTCTTCATCAGTTAATAACTAACCTAATACATAATTACAAACATACATTATTATACATTAATATATAATGTATAATACATTATTTTAACCTAGTTTGTAATTACGTATAAGGTTAGTTATTACATGAAGAAGAGATCAGATTGCAGATCTCGAAACGTAGTGTTACTGATTTATTGTTTCACTAAACTATGGAAAATGTCCGGAAAAATCCTGTTTCCTTCACAATCCTTCCATCGTCAAAAATAACCTTCAAACAAAGTATTAAAAATTTTGATTAATGGTTATAGTTTTGTTATTAAAAAGATAGAGATAGTTTCGTTTTCCATTGTATTCAAAAAACAACAGTCTCATTTTCTTTAGATAGAATTTTAGGAAATTATCTCTTTTGAGTGGAACTAAGAATTTAAAACTGTATTATTTGGAGTGAAAATTTGAGTATTTTCAAACGGAATAAAGATTTTGAGTTAGTTCCGTTGGCAGTAGAATTTGTCAGGTATCCCTACAGACAGCTAAAAATATGAACGGTTTACGGTTTAGAAACACCCCAAATTAATGTGATAACTTACATCTGTTTGAAGCTTAATTATAACAGTAAAATTAATATTTGAATCAAGAAAAGTTGCAAACAATTATTGAGATAATTCATTTACCAATTACATAACAATAGGTTTTAATTTAAGTTGAACGGATATTGGACATTGTATATGGTTTTATTAAGATAAACACTTATAGTTATTGTAGTTGTTTTTGTTAACCTTTGTGGAAAAAGCTTACTTAGAGTAAGAACCTTTATAATCCTTTCTGCAAGCAATCCCTTTAATGCTTGGTAGTTGAATCAAAAAGGATCGCAATGAAGAGTAAGCTTAAAGCGAATTTCGTTAAGAAAGAATCCGTTCAGTCAACAGAAGAGATTTGGTCTTTCCAAAGCAGAGTTCAAGTTAACGACGTGGAAAGATAAAAGGTTAAAGCAACTAGGGAAGGTTAAATGCGGCACTCAACTGTTGTCCGTGTCCTGGGCTTGATCCTGAAAACATTAGTCTCATTATCCCCCATGAGAAACTAAAGTTAATCACTTCTATCTCCCACTTACAACATTTCAAGGTTCATTTCAGACAGGGATTAATACATTTAAATGTCACACCTATTCTCATACAATATTGTTACGTTATGTTAATGTCGCGGCTTAATATTTGGTCTATTGAACTTTAAGTAAGGCAATAAATTCACAAGTTAGTGTGGCTATTAAACATATTAGTATAAATATATTGATCATGTAAATACTAAACTACTTAACATATTTTAGTAATCAGTAATTTGCGTACTGCAGATCAGCTTTTATCCACGAATAGACACAAAATATTCACAGTGATAAATAAAAATAAATTTAGAACATACGAAATTATGCCAATTTATAATCATAATATTATAAATGCCAAAGTGCCTTTGATGGTCTATTTTGCTTTCACGCATAAAATATTCAATCAATTGTACTAAAATTTTACATGGACATTCTTAGGGTTTATGGGAAGATTATAGGCCTATTCGAATTTCGAAAATCCTTCCGGACTATGCCCCCCTGGCCTTTGAGGCAGTTTAAAATCCCATCTTGGTCTCTAAAGTTAAGAAATATTCATTGAAATAGCAATGTGAAATGTAACCAACTTTTCTGTGTCAACATTGTAGTATTATGACAGCACGACCAAACATGTTGAATTACTGTAACCAATACTTTCATTGTTTCATATTTATAGAGTGGAAACATAACAGAAGTAAAAAACACTTGTTATTTCAACATCGTAGCACTAAGACAAAATTGTGATAGTGAACATGTCAGGTATTGAATTTGGTTTCCTTAGACATTGTGTGGGACGTCAAACTATTCGCTTCAATACACGAAACACTAAATGCAATTTTTTATGACAAAAATTCAGGGGACATATAATCCATTTCTAACTAATGAGATATAATTATGAGTGGTACTTATTAACTGTATAATTACTAATATAATTCGTAGACCGAACCGAGAAACTAGAATGATATGGAAGCATGAATTGGGAAGCAAGAACACGTCATTTATACTGTATCATGTACCATCTTTACATATGGACGACAACTGTCATAATGTAAATATTGTTGTTGATTAAGTTTCAAATTTTAAGTAACTATATATATAATGATAACACATTCACCCGGCAAGTGAGAGATCCGGGTTCGAGTCCGGCGGAGCAAGTACTTTTTGTGATTCAATGCTTATTGAAATTAAATTAGGCTATTGCCACTTATACAAATTGAATGAAAATAAAAGTCATTTAACAGGTATTTGGTTTTCCGATCATATGTTAGTTTGGTTATTTAAACACATATGTGAAAGAAGCGACCAAATACAAAACAATTGAATCGTAAAAAGTAAGGGCTCTGCGGTGTAATGGTAGCACATTCACCCGGCAAGTGACATATCCGGTTTATGTGTGTGTATATATATATATATATATTATATATATATATTATTATATATATATATATATATTCCCGAGAAACTATACATACATAACAAACACACATACACACACACACACACACACACACACACACACACACACACACACACACACACACACACATATATATATGTATGTATGTATTATGTACGTATATTTACTCGGGAAAAAAATGGCAAAATCAAATATACCGTTGGAAATATAATAAATTTGGAAGTCAAAGTGGAAAACTTGAAATAACAATTCACAGTTCTGCTTAACCTCTGGTAATATTAATGATGAGCACAGAAAAATGGGTACCTGATGCATGATATATGGCTAATTCTATTTTAAAATTATCATATTACATCACCCTATCATATTACATCATAAGTGCTTTCTCTAAGAAAGCTACCAACTTAGATTTTGAAGTTCATCTAAATTGGTCTAAAAAGTGTTACTGAAACCGTGGGTGCCATTTTATACACTGACTGTTGCATAGAAATTGTTGGCAAAGCTGGGGATTTATGCTAGTTGTTTAAGAAACTATTGGTAATTTGGCTATCTATCTAACAACAGGAATAATGTCTGGCAGTACTGCGTTCAATACATACAGGTTGTTATGTACCTAAATAAATTGACGCGTTAAAGTTTTTGTTTTGTTTATGGTTAATAGCTATGAATAAGATCATCTATGATCGAAATACAAGATGAAAGAAATTTGTATACTTGTTTCCTTAAACTATACTAGGAACAAAAAAAATACAAGCTCTGATCGTTAATGTATGCCTTATTAATTAAATAATTTAATTGCATTAATTGTACAGTAACTAATTTTATACTTACTTATTTTTGATTTGCTAAATTTTCTTTTTGTGAAAGCGTTATATTTTAGTTTTATATAGTGAACACATGTAGTTCATTTACAAATATATTTCCGATCAGTTCAATAGTCTACATACACAAAAAATTGTATACTTATTTTTTCAAGTCTCAAAGTTTATGGAGACACAAGTTAGATTAATTAAAATACTTTTAGACAAAATGCTAATTAGATTAAATATGAAGACTCATAAGTATTTAACATTATCTGTTTTATTTAAATTTTGGTTTAAACTTAGCATAATTCATTTACTTTCATTATAAGTTTTTGGCAATGTGGTGCGTAAACTGATGGACAAACTTTAATGTTTTAATACTTTACAAAGCTTCATCATAATATTAATACGAGTCATGGCTGCGCTTATATTAATATATTCAAGCCGCGACTGCTCGTATATTTACATGTAAAGTGGAGTTGTGGATGTACTGTTCTGTCACTCTCTCTCCTTCTCTATCACACAGTGCAACAACTCATTAGAGTGTTTCACAAACATCGAGTTTTAATAATTTTTTTTCTTTTTAAAGGAGAGGCCGATCCCCTTTTAAGCCTTATTCTGTCCGTCCTCATGGGCCACTGGCTTGTGCGAGGATCTTATCAAACAGAATTAAGGGGAGAGGCGATAGAGTACGAGGTTGATTGTACTGATAAAAAGTGCAACGGTCACTGACAGGATTTGAACCTGCGCTATCTCTAACTCAGACCCAAAGTCCAACGACTTAGACCGCTCGGCCATCGGCACTCTCAACTATAGACTGGAATAAGCGGCCTACACTCGTTATTCAGTCGTTTTACTAAATTTTTCGAATGTCTTTACTAAATGAATAAATTAATAATACAAATAATTTAACATTAATATGACTTCAACTTATTTATAAATTATACAAATTTTTAATGCAGCCAATAAACTACCAGAAGTATCTAATTTTTTGTGTATTTTAAAATCGCAATGAATTTTAAATTGAAAGTTCTTGACGAGCGGTCATAAAGGTTGAAGAGTGAGGTACCGGCAGAATATTTAGCAGATCCACCTTTTTGATTTTCGTACCGGAGGGGAAATACTCCTGTCTGGGGCAATACTTTCCTCCATTTCATAATAGCGGATGCTCACTTCTATCCGAATAAGCTGTAAGTATTTCTTAAATTGTATTGTTTTTAATTTTGAAATTCTTATAACTAAAGAATTTGAGTTTTAAACTAGCAATAAAAGTGTTCTTTTATTTCTTTAATGCTGTCTGTTCTAACGATTCCAAAACATCATCATTTTTTTTTATTTATTAATTAATATTTGTATATCGAGATTTTTCATTGATTTTACTAGAGTTAATATTGAGTTAATATACCGCAGTGGCTTATATTTTCCATTGGAAACCAGTTTCCTCAGAATAAGACTGCTGAAAACATATTTACCTTTTATAGTACTCGAACAGTGAGGGCTGCTAATAAAGCGTTTGGCTTAGCTCATTGTGTTACAGATGTATATCTATCCTTAATATTACTGTATTACCTATATATACATATATATATATATATATATATATATATATATATATATATATATAAATGAATGTTTGTGTGTTTCCTTTATGGAACCGCAAAATATTAGACAGACCATTATGAAAATTTGTATGTATACGTATTTTTCTACGGAGAAGGTTTATAAGCTATGCCAATTGATGTAACTCACCACCAAGCGGCGCTGCAAAAGATAAAAAGTTTAAAGGGGCCTGCACACTATAAACTGCAATTACGAGACAGTTACGTATATTGCATAGCCAAACACTATTTGAAGGCGCTAAGTTATTATGTATAAAGATACATTTCTGATTGAACTTAAAGTTTGAGTGTTAGACCACTTTATAATAAAGTACATGTACGTACACAATGGCTATAAACATAAACAGATTTTCTTGATCGTGGCAAAAAGGCAAACTCTACATCTGCGTTGTAAATATAATTTAATTAAACCAGAAGTACACGGGCAAAGCTTAAGAAAAGCGTGCAAAGCCGCGGGAAACAGCTAGTTTGATATAAATCTATAATACGCTAATAATTTTAAACTGGCTGAAGTTTTGTAACTGCTGAGAATTTTCGTAGAAAACGGCTTAAAACTGTACAACGCAGAGTTGAATTGAAGCGTACTCAGTAGAATTCGGTTGACAGGGCAGATTTGTCAATTCAAAAGCAAAATCAGCAAGCGACGTGGAAAAATAAAATATTAAAAAGACGCAACGAAGATTAGAGTAGGTTTCGGCTTTTGTCTCTGTCCTGGCAATGAATCTGAAACTTACCTCTCGTTATCCAGAAGGGAATTTACACTAAATACTTTTCCCTCTAGTGTAATTTTGTAACCGTCGCGTACTTATTTTTACACACATTTTTATCAAACTTATTCATAGACAGTTATATATTTGGATGAATTTTACTATTACGGTTTAACAGCTTTAGTAGGGTAAAATATGTATTAATTATATAAATATTGAACTATTGTTTGGATTTTACTGGAGGGGAACTCCTACTAAAGATAAAATTGATCACTCTTTAAAATAAATAAAATGTCGGTGATAAGGGAAGTTTGTCACAAAACTATACATACCATGACTTAAATATGTTGGCGACTTTCTTTTCGGAATGTTATGGTGTAAAATAACAATATATTCTCGAATAAAAACGTGTAGATACTCGAGATTTAAAGTTAACCACAAACTAATCAGTAGAGCTATATTAACGAGGGTACAATAGCATCGATAATAGGCACCGGGTTTTCGAGCTTTTCAATCAGACTGGGAGTTTGATAACAATTCATAACTCGGGATTAACAAATTGGTTAAGGGTTGGACCTGGGAACTGGATTTTCAACAGTCCAAGTTTTTAGTACTCATGTACACTTATTAATTATCTATTTATTGCCTTTGACTATTAGGATACTAATTAATAACATTGAAAACCGTTTAAAATAAAAGAATTATACACATTGGCATCTTAAATTAGCGACTGTGAGGGAGAATACAAAAAGAAAACTTGTGAACACTTTTTGTGAAAAAAACTACCTGATAGCTTTCACAACCCTGGAAGATTATTTTTTACTTTAGTGCCTCCCTCAATAGTTTGCTGACAGTATTAGATGTTTTTCAATGTAAAAACCGTATACTAATACACTACACATTTATCTAAGTCATCTAAATGAGTAACTGTTCTATAAGTTGTTGCAGAAGTTCTTTGAGGAAACCTTAGCCGACGAAATATTAACATTTTACTAACTTCCTTCATACATTTATAAATATTACTCACGTTTTCGCGCCCCTGTATAACGGAGTGTATAACGCTACCCCACCGCCCCTCCCAACCAAAACACAAAATCAAGGCCACGCGCTTCGGTCTATCTATAGCCACAGCAAAGTATTTTTTTAACATGTCTTTATCATTGTTAAATGCACCAAGCCAACATGAACATGCAGTTTCGGTGTCATATTTGTACCGGAAGTGGCTTAGGGGATGAAAACCTTTGGCTACGTCTTTTCTCTTCCAGTGAAAAATCCATAGGTAGCATACGAAACAGTTTATTATTCGAGAAACCACTCAAACAATTAAAAGTAATAGTTGAACTTGAAAACTGCATCTAAACACCAAATATAGTTAAACAAAGGAACAAATCACCACTGCAAAACCTCTAATTCTTCAAAGGTGGAGGAGTTACGGGAATTTTACAAAGAAGATGACCTGTGCAGAGCAGCAATAGGCTAAGACGGTTCAATATGCACCCCAAAAATGAACAGAAATCATAAACGCTGGGAAAATGTGACAGAATTGCCACTAGAAAACAGTTTTTATTACATCCTCGCCCGTTTACTGACATCATTTTATGTGTCCGGAGCTGTTTGCCAGACTTTCCTTTCCTGCTCATGACTTTATTAGGTTTCCTTCACATCATTCGGATAAAGCAAACAAGAATCATTCGTTATTATCTGTCGTGTTTACAGAACTTGGAACAGTTCCAATAATGTAACTTAGAAATTAATTATTAAAATTTAATTAAATGCCGTAGCATGTTAAGTGTGTGTTAATATTTAAAGTTTTCTTATAGTCGATTGGTTATTGTTCTCTGATCTGAACAGCTGACTGGATCAGAATTAGATTTCCTTAAATACTGGCGGTCATCTTGATTGTAGTGAGCCGGGGCTCAGTTTGAAGGTTTTTGTCTTACCTTTCCCACCTCGGCCACTCTTGTCAGTCGGTGGGGGAGTCACTCCGTCAGAGTATTGATTTTCTGCCTGGTTGAACTGACTGGTTGAGGTCAGCTGGTTGACCTTGACTAGTTTACCGACCAGCTGTTCACCGGAACCGGCTACTGTTCGGAGCGGTCAGACACGTTCGGAGAAGCTACTGTGTTTCTGGCTGTTCTCTGCTCGTCCTAATTCCCCATGGCTGGCTAACTCCACTACTTTCGGCAGGTAATTGTCTCTCTCTCACCCTCTTAACTTTATTTTGTTGGCGGGTTTTTCTCTCCCACGCAGACATATATTATCGTAGTTTAGTTATAAGTAGTTTATTTGTTATTTTGTAACTTGTGTTCCTCGTGTACGTTGTTCGTGTCGCAAAGTGTTCTTTCCTGTCTATCGTACGTTCTAAATTTGTTAATTTTTTAACTATGCCAGTTAAGTTTTTATATTTTTGCGCCGTGCTTTCTAATCGATCCGTTCGGCGAACGGAAATTATTTATTTAGTAATCACCTTGTTTTTATTTAGTGTAAGCGAGACGGTACAGACTTTGGAAATTTTGTGACCTCGTGTGTTGGGTTGCGTGCAAAATTGGGTGGCAACATGCATGATTTTCATTTTATTGTTTAATTAATTAATTGCCTTATAGTAGCGTGAACGAATTATAATTTAATTATTGTTATTTGGGAAATAATGTTCTGTTATTATTTGTAAATTATATAATTATTATTAGGCCTACCTTACAATTAATATTTAATAATAAAATGTAAATTGTTATAATATTATAATAGAATGATTAAAATCCAGCGAATTATAGTTACCAGTAAATGTTATCACGCTTAATCATTTAGTATGGCTGTTCTAGCCTATGTAATATTTAATATTGTCACTAAGTTGTGTATCTTAAAATACTTGGTGTCTTGAGTTATTTTTAGGAAACAGTTGTTCAATACTTAAAAGGTACTGTTATTTACAGATCGTTATTTTAATTGTTAAATTTAAATATTTTATATATACTTTCTGGCAAACATAATTAAGGTTTTATTATTTCTGAGGTTACAATAACATTTTTCTAAATATCTACTGGATATGTTGGGATTCATTAGGGTCCCCGTGAGTGCCTTCAACGGAATGGTGCGGCGAGTCTGCCCAATGGTAACTTCCTGAAACAAAATTGAATGCCCTCGCCCTGCCAGCGCTACCGTACTGGCATCCAACCGGAGCGTCCGTATTCATCTTGACAAGGTTGGATCCAAAATGTGTTTTTTTTCTTCTTATACCACTTGAGAGGATTGGCTTGTATGGAGTGCTGCCAGATGTTAGATCTGGAGGAGGGCCAGTATATTAGCCAGTATTTATTTAGTTTAGTTACATGAACTGAAGGGGAGGATCTCATCTTTAATTCGGATTCGTGGAGGCAACTAAGCCCCCGCCTCCTTCGAAAATTGGCTTTAAATATTTTTTTTTTAATTTTCGGCTAAAAACTTGAAACCAAATTACTTTTTAAAATTAGTGGGCCTAGAAATTCTGCAACCTTTTCCCTCCCCTCAGTTCATAAAAAAAATTACCTGTTAAAATTTTTATATTTACTACTGCCGTACCTGAAATTGTTATTTATATATCAAATTTCTATATTATATTATATTATCTATTTATTATGTTATTGTTTCTATTTATTATGTTATTGCCATTACTGGATTTCTATTTATTGTTGTTATTTAGTTTTTAAGTTACGCGGTGCACCGTGGTGCTGCAGTTCATTGTACTTTTGTGTAAAGATGTTTGCCACCTAATAATTATATCTTGTACTGGAAATTTTGTCTCGCTTTGTGTCTCTTCCCACTAGTGGCATGTTTTTTTTTTGTTTGCTTTGCTCCGAGTTTGGGAGGGGCGCGCTTCCGAGACCTCCTGTCTATTTTCGCTAACTCGGGACAGTAGGAGTGCAAGGGTAGTGTTAAATCTCTTGCACTTTTATCATATTAGTATTTTTAGTCCTAGCCATTAGGGAAGATGTCAAATTTAAATTTATTATGATATGCATTCAATCACTTTTTTAGTTATTTCAATATTATTATAGTTAATTTAAAAAAAATCACCAAATTTCTTCGTAATTTATTGCTTACATATGTATCGTTAATATCGTTATCGTTTAATTTTATAATTAAAATATGACTCTTTATTTTAGAAATAAGGGTCTTTTCACTACAGCTAGATCTTAAATTAGCATACTGTTAGTTTGAAGAAAAAACAGTTAACAAATAATACACAGAGAATTTACGATTTTAGATTGTAACAGTTTCAATAATCAGTTACATCTGGATTGCTTTGAAACAAAACTAAGAATTATATATTTATAATTTCCCAAGACACAGGATCATGGGACGAGTGGTGGCATATCAAAAAGAGAAAGTAATAATCGAGACAAAAGGACGGAAGGCAAGTTGAAGGCACATAGAAGTTAGACATAAACTGGGGATGATACGGCACACAAAGATCTTGGAGTTCCTGTGACGTAGTAGACCGAGTCTGGATTATTCTAGTGTTGGTAAGGCTAGTAGCTATAAGAAATCTGAAAAACGTCAAAAGATATCCTTCAACTCTGGAAATAAGAAACTTTAGAACTCAGTTTTAGGAGCAGAAACAACTTCAGGGAGGAATCCAACTTGAGTATTTGTTGAGTATTGCTCCAAATTGCAATTTTTTTCAGCTGACAAACTTGTAAGATATTGATGCGGTGATTTGTAGGAAAAATGGAAAACTAAACGGCACATATAACTGCTCTCTACGACAACGCGCTTTGAATATACACAACTCAAATTAATTAACATAAATTATAATACAAACTGAAATTAATTTTGATAATCAGGTCCATAGTTTGTTATACATCAAAGTGTATTAAGTTTGCTCCAAATATTGGAGTTTTGGTACAAGAGAAACCATTCATATGAGATGGTTTCTTCGAGAGTAATAATATGGTAAATTTACTTTACATAGAAATACAGTCCTGCCTCAAGCACGTAAATTAATTTGTAATATTTACTATGTGAATGACGAAATTCATATTTAGTAATGGTCGCGGCTTAGGTTCGTGGAATTCATTCAATTGTTTGCTCTCTGAGACCTCGACGTTTATGGTTAGTGTGTAATCAGTTATATACTCTAGGTGAGAATGTATGTTAAACTAAGTGTGTATTAATTTACTGTTTGGAGTAATTAGGCAAAACAAAGTTTAATGGATGGTAATTAATTACGTTAACGAGATGTGTGTTTTTAAAGGTTTACTTATTAATTGGTATCTAGTTTTCTTTATTTGATTATTGTTATTGATAGTGTTACGAGAATATGGAAGAATGTTCCAGATAAGCAGGACAACCTTCGATACAAAGGAATGTGACCGAACATTCGGGATCCCTGACAAAAGGGATAATAGATTAATAGCGTTATTGGAGAGAGAGAGCTCAGTGGGTTAAGTCAGTTCTTTTGATCTGGCCCGGCATCCCTCCTTAGATGAGTGGTGCGTGGGCACTGTGACCATTCACCATTTGCTTGGTAAAGTCTTCAACTTGTATGTTCTCGAAGCACCAATAACCATATAAGGAGTTGTAGCAACGCAGCGAGCTGAGTTGAGCTCCAGAAGCGAACTTGTTAAGTGATATGGTAATACTTGTGACCGTTGGAATTGTGGTAATTATTGGTTATGTCATAGATAAATAGACTCTTGTGTAAATAGATAGATAATATAGTCAATAGGAGTATATGACAGTATAAACTAGCTAAAGTCAGCCTAGTTTTAAGTCTGTAAATATATTTAGATTGATCAATAAGGTAAATCAATATTTATTAGATCTAATGTTTGTTGAATATTTCATTTAAGCAACAATATGCAGATTAATGATTGGTTCAAAATACCGAGAAAAAAAGAGTTTTTTGTCATTGAACAAGAAACTCCATTTTCGACCGCAAAAATATAGTGAAAGAAATGCTAAAATATTTTCAAAGTTTTTAGTAAAATTGATCTAATAATATCTAGACTAAGTTCATTGACCATTTTGATACGTAGTTTTATGTCAATGTTTTGGGCAATCAAACTTAATAATAACAAACATCCTCTTCATTATACGCAGGGAGAGAAACTATTTTTGAACTTTTGTTTTTAGAATCCTGTATTTATAAAACAATATAGGAGTACGTCACTTCACGTTCGCGTATCAGGATTTGCGGAGGTTGCATGTACAGTTGTTAATTAGGCTCATGTGACCACCACCAGTTCCGTAGCATCTTTGAATTGTATAAGTAAGAGTTTTCAATACAAAGCACATATGTCTGCTTTGAATATCCGGATGTCACTTTTATCTTCTCCTTTGCATTCTTGATGGGAAGGAGTTGATTTGGAGTAGTGCACGCTTGAGGCAATTTTCTACTTAGGAAATGGAGTTTATAATCCTACATTGATATAGGAACAAGAACGAAAGCATTTGGGGGAGGGGGTCTCGACCCCTTGGAATCCCTCACTGGCTACGTCCTTGTGTAGAGTGTTAGGTTCGACGTTCCTGCCGTAGGTAATTTTGTAATTCTTTTGTAATTTTTCTCTCTCCGTCTCGTATATGTAAGATTAAAGATGGAAATTATTAGTAAAAGGCTATAGCGTGAAAGAAAAAATTTTAAGTTCAATTGTTTACTATTCTGTGTAAAGTGAAAAACAGGAGATAGCCATATTATTGCGTCAATTAATACTGCGATAAATCAGTTTTTGCTATATAATATAAAATAAGTTATCTTAAATAAATGGTCTTTTTATTTGTATTATATATAAACAGTCATCAGTACAATAAAAACTGCTAAAAGATCGTTCTCAACACAGATACGGGTCAAGAACTTTCTGTCCACTTTGGGAAAATATCTGTTATCTTGACAACCCCCTCCCAAATTTGTTCCTGGCTACATTTTTGTTGTGAACATACAATTTGAAAACCTTGTGTCTGAAGTCAAATAATATCAAATTCCGCTTATCCCCGTATTCGGGCAACACGCCGCTTAGAGGCCTGGGGCGTAGTCATCAGCAAGCCGTAGTCAAGTAAAGCTTATAAATTGTAGTTTGTGACATTATATAGAAAGGTAGTTGGTATAACCGTATAAGATTGTGTAAACATGACAGATTATTAGATCTGTTATTGTTTAAAGTATATTAAGGTGTGTGTCCATATATGTTACATACTCCATATACGTAAAAATATATATGGTTGTGAATGGGGTTTCCGATCAGCTAACATGTAAAAAATGTTTTAGAAATCATTGTAGGGTGTGCTCTAAGCTCTAGCAAAGGTCCAACAAGACCTTTTATAGCAGTAATAATTAGAAACTTGTAGCAAACTTTGTTTTAAATTACGTTAAAAATTAACTATAATATAATATTCCTAATTCTAACCCTTTCCCTGCGTATGTTTTGAGGATAGCTCTTGTGACCACCCTCCCCCAGGATGTCCGAAACCACTCCTGAGTAACAGTGATATATTGCTACCGTTCAGTGACAGACGCAAGGACATTCACAGAGAGTGCCACTGCATGTAAGAAATGACAGATAATATATCGCCACCGTTTTATATATCGCCGGGCTTTCTTTTCCCACACAATCATTGTTAGAGAAATTTGTTTCATAGTTCATCTATTTATGTAAAAACCCACAATTGGGTTTTTCATAAAATATCCATTTTTATTCTTTATAAGGGTGAGGACACCTAATTCACAGTAGAAACTACAAAATATAAGTTACACTTTATAAGTCTAAACTATTTCTAATATTTGAGAATTTAGAGATTTACCTCAACTTTTTATTAAAAACAGGAAGAAAGGATACAAATGTTCCTTAATTTAAAACATGTTAAACTACATGAAGACAAACGGGAAGAGATAATAACAGAATAAGATAGGTAAAACAGGAAGCACTTTGTTCTACATTTACTACTTTGACTAGCCCAATTTCCAATATCATGTACAGCTTCTTCTGTTAAGGTAATCTACCTGTAAAATCCTTATAGTTCCCTCGGGGGATGAGGGTGTATCATATACAGTTTCCGTTACTATTGTCATCTACCTGTTAAATCCTTTTCGGTTGTACAGCAGTTCAGCTTACGCGACTCTTTACCACAATATTGTGTACAACACCATATTATCGTGTACAAAACCACAATATCATGTACAATAACACGATGTCGTGAACAACACCACGATGTCATGTACAACAACACACTGTAGGGAACAACACCACAATGTATCGAACCACACCACGATGTCATGTACAACAACAGACTGTAGCGAACAACACCGAAATGTAGCAACCAACACCAGTATGTATCGAACAACACCACGATGCCGTCAACAACATAATGTCATGTACAATAACACAATGTCTTGAATAACATCACTTTGTCATGTACCACAACACAATATCGTGTACAAAATCTTAGTGCTTAGTGCGATTACATAAGTTAAGAGGCAGCATTGTTGGCTGAGCGTTAGCGAAGCCTATTTAACGAGGGACTGAAAAAATTCTGTCTGATAATACAACATTTGAATTGTCCATGAAACTTTATTTTTATTCAAGCAACGTATCTAGGAAACAACTTGACTTGATATTGTTTATAAAGCTTCATTTCCGTATAGACAACGTTGAGTTTATGATGGTGCATGTCACTCCGTAATATTTGTCTAAGCCTTATTGAATATTTTAATACTGTTCTTATGGGAAACCATGGTAGTCGACTGATAGCGACGACTGTTATCTAAGATATGACACGATCTGGCCAATGTTAGTGAAGACTGTTGTGTGACTCTTGGTGTGCCGTAATATGTACACGTGCGTTATTTTAATATACCTTTACAGGTAATTTGCATATAAACCGTAAGTTGGGTGTTGCATATGCGTCAAGTTATGTTCTGCTATGTTCATGACGCTATTCAATACAAAATAACGAATACAAAATTTTTACTGTCGCTGCTACTTCTGTTATATAAACATACAGATGACATACTTCCCTACTGTTTTCTCAGATAGAGATGACAGTTCACCGAGCAAATAGTGACAAGATGACTTGGTTCAATTCGATAAGAACTTATTGTGGTCTGGTACTCTGCCAGTGGTTTCGTTATGCGGTGACAGACAGTTCCTAGACGTTGTTTCATTGTAATTTCAGTGTCATTTTTCTTTCTTTACAAACAAAAACCCAGTGTATTACAGTATTAACGAGTTATTATTATTTTATTATATTAACTGACTGTCTAGCGTCAAATGCCTTTCTTCCTTTTTCATACTTTTCTACGTTCATAAAATTTTATTTTGGGAGAATGATTATTTCTATGATGATTGTAGTGATTTTCTTAATCTTGTTATAATGAGAAATTCAGTGTTCAGACAAAGAATAATGTTTTTATATTCAAACATCATAAAGAGAACAGACAGTACAAAAAGTGTAAACACAGGTAAGGATTACTATATTATGAATTAATATTTACACAGAATACTTATAAAAGTTAGAATAAAATAATGTATAAGTATGCCATGCATATTGAAGTATAATACTTTGATATAGTCACTAGCAATATAATGATTGAAGTTTTTATTTTGAAGTTGTATCACTCCATTACATATTTTTATTAATCGTATATGTTTCTTCATATTTTATAAGTTATATTTTATACTTTATTCATTTTTGCACATAAATAGAATTGTACCTAGCAAATTAAAGTGTTATGTAATAGTAACTCATGAACACATATCACAATATGATATAATATAAGTTATTACAAGAGTTGCGGAAATCGACCTGGTGTTAAATACAAATGTGGTAGCAGAAACATTAATCAGTCGAATGGGCTAACATTAACCGCATTCTTTGTAACTTAATTTGTACAATTAAACTTCAACCTTTTAGCGCAACAATGGAGCAACAACAAAACAATTTTATTGTTCAGCAGTAGACAGTGACAAATGCCGGGCAACGTTACTCTGTAACAGTTACGGATTGTCACGGTTACTCACTTGGTGACAACAAAGCGCAAAGATAAAAGGTTGGTTAATATTATTTTACAGTTGCCCATTCAAAAAGAGCTGATTCCTATTCGTTCTGGGTCTGTAAAAAGTGACTCACTCTATAATTAAAATGGCTGAGCTAGTAACAGTGAATAGTGTTCCTAGAAACTTGTTTTCTGCATCCCTTTCGGCTTTATCTCATGATAACGCTCTGCAGATAAAATCAAGCGTGGAAGCCAGATACGCAAACATTCGCAGCTGGAATTTACTGATCTAAAATGCATTAGTTAATGCATTTAGTATATAAAAATGTATAACTCATGGCGGAGCTCAGTAAAGCTTTCTTAAATGATAAGAAATAAATTTCACTAAATTACAATTTTCAATTTTAAATTAAATTAAACCATACAGCCTTGTTTAACTAAAATATAATATGGAGTGTTTATTTGGAAACGAACTAATGCATGGCACCGAAAAGGCAGTCGCGGGACTGACTAACAGAAGTGACTATTTCTTATAATGAGCCGTGAATATATATATTGAAAAATCACGTTTTCTATTAATTAAATAGTTACTTTTATATTTTAAAATAATATGAGGCACTTAACTTTTATCATTAAAGTTTCATATTTTCTATTAATTTTATACATATTTTTGTAATTTTTACATTTCATATATTACAATGATCATTGAATTCTAAACATTACAATAAATATCTATATATTTTCAGTATTATCGTTTACATTAGTTTCTATGGTTTGGTCAGTATAATTTTCACAAAAAACAGAATCTATTGTTTTTCTACCTACGTATTTATAGTTTGACATTCTAAAAATAAATTAATCTTTTAAAAAGTCAATCAATGGTTTTGACATTTCTTTAGAAATGTTTAAAATTAAAATTTGGTTTACTTAATTATTTTAAGAGAATGTAAGGTAAGGCCCAATGTAATTCAGTAAAGTTTATAATTATAATCAAACTACGGCTTTGTTACGTACAAAAGATCTAATTAATTATTTTTAATCCTTTTTTAAAATTTCACCAGGACGAAACTAGTAATTAATAATTTTTACGTTGGATTCATTAAAAAATGAATTAGTAGTTCTTAGATTTATTCAAACCAATCCTAGCCCACTAACAGAAGCAGTCACTTCAATAAGGAGCCACTGTAACCTCTTACTAACGCGCCTGGATAGCCACTGAACGTACGTAGAAACACCCTGCTTGACATCAAAATGACCGCGATGGACCTGCCCCTAGCGGCTACAGAGCGAACAAGCGTAACGCTTTTTCCCCCGTGCAAAATATATATGCTTAGCCCGCCAAAAGAAATTAAGACCCTAAATAAAGAATAGGACTTTATCTCCAACCCAAAAACGACTGATAAGTTTCCCCCACTGTCTATCCACAAGTGTAACACACAAGGTGATATATTGCTACATTACTCTCCAGCCAATACCTTTCCTTATCAGTCTGTTCGTTAACTGTAACAATCTATCAGATCCTGAATCAAATACAGAATAAGAAGTATTGCTTTGGTTGTAGCTTTTCTTTAACAGGCAAGCTTATTTATTGTAGCTGGTAGTACAAGAATTGCCTTAGAGACTCACACATTTGTATTGTTCTTTATTAATTGAACTTACAGATTCTACCATTAAAGAGCTATACGATACATGGGATTTTCCAGAATTGTGATAGGGATTATTGTTGTAACAAGTTAAACAGGCAATAATTTCACGATTTGGTGGGAAATATTTGCAATAAGTGTGGATTTCCCGAAAAACGTTTTTCTACGCAATGATGGTTCAAAAACATCTAAAATTTAAAAGACAAGTCATATACTACCAATAAACTTTCAATTTGATGATGCTAAATACTTATTGTAAACTAAATATCAATCACTGAAAACATGTTTACAGAAGACGTATTCTTGGTAAATGCAATAACAGAGAAAGATCTTAATACCCGGAAACTGTATCCTAACATTTGCGTGAGTAGAACGATAGGGATCTTGTTTACACGATTTAGTACATAGTTCGTTCTTTGCAATTAATCCAATGAAACATATCTTCTAAAAAGAATTGATGTAATTAATTCTATACATAAAACAAAAAGACTTAAATTATTCATGTATAGGTTGTGATAATGAAGTAATATATCTTAATTGAAATGTTTTAAAACACATTCATTTATTTATTATTTTTCATACCTCCGGATTAACTTTTTAACTCCTACACAAACTATATATTTTAGTCTAAATGTTTTATGCATGTTGTATCCCTGAGGGGATAAAATAAAAGCGCCCATACAAAATACCGAGGTTTTTTCCCCAAATTTAAATAAAACATCTACCAATATAAAGAGCCGTATAGTGTACAGTAATCTGCATATCGAATACACAATACTGTAAAAGCATTTTTGTATCTCAGCTGAAACACTGTGCGGGCTGTCACTCAGCCTGTCTGTCTGTCTGTCACGTCCAATCCAACATGGACGCACGAAATGAAATTAAAGCTATTCAAATATCGCATGGGCTTTTTAGGACCTAGAGTAACTCCCGGCGGCGAAATAAAGCTTTCGTGTACAATCCATTTATGTATATTACAATATAATATTTTGTGTTAATATAAATAAAAGCCATTTTGGTTTCAGTTAACTTAGAATGGTTGCAGCCGTTATTGCTATGTGTCCTTTGAAAAAAAAGTTATTGTATGGCGTCAATTTTCTAATTAGTTCCATTAACCGCACAGTTTTCAATTCCTTTTAAGCCTTAAATTTCATGTGGGTTTTTTAAATTCGTGATTGAAAAACTTGAGTCAAATAGGCATCGCGAGAATATTTATGTACGAATACATTTTTGCCACCGAGACTTTTATGTATTAAATCAGTCTATTTAACATTTGAACAACTTTAACGGAATTCTTATCGGATTGGACATGGCAGTGAGACAGAAGGAATTTACTTTCCTTAACCACTGTGCAATTTTATAATAACACGAACCTACAATGTGTAGCCACCATGCAATTAGTTAATATGATGGGGACTAACTGTAGCACCACTATGAAGTTAGGTAATATGGTATATGGTAAAATATGAGGGTTACAATATGTGTGGATGTAATTAAGTAATTGAAGGAGTTTACCTTGTAATATATTATTAAGAGAGAGCGATAGGTCGCGTGATCTCCGCGTATCTTTCACATCCGACACTAAAACCCCGTGGGTAAGGTGCACGCGTTACAGTTAATTCAGTACAACGCCAGAATCTTGTTGGTGATAAACTTAACGTTTGCCACTTTTACGACTATTTGTAGTAAAAGTAGAGTAGAGTAATAGTACAGTTACAACAATTTTATAAGTTTTAATAGGATCCATCTTTGCATGGAGTGAAACTTTCAAGGCTTTAAACGTTATAAAACTAAAGGTAAGGACTAAGTCGAGTTCACATAAAGGAGATAGTAGTGTCTTAATAGAGTTAGTTGTTAGTGTATGCTATTTAATAGAACGGGAATACCAACTGAACTTTGTATTTAAAACTTGCCTTAATACAAGGTAGCAGTATCCCTTTACCTCCTTCGCGTAACCGGCTTTCGCAAATCCGGACGTTTTTTTCTGATTGCTCCAAGCACATTTGAAAGAATGTCATGGCATGAGAATATGGCAACACCGTCAGCCACTTCTCTGATAGTAATACGGCGATCGTTCAGAAACAGTTCTTCCACTTTTTTTCACGTTTCTATCGGCTGTTGGGGCGTTCGGAGCGTCCGTCATCTTCATTGTCGTCACGGTCATCTCATAAACGTTTAATAGAACTCGTAAATCGTTGTTTTACTAGTCTTCACCAGAGCCATTTTATGAACATTTCCCACGCTTGTTACACTTTATTTAATTTTTCACACAAAATTTGATACAAATTCTTTGATCCAATTCATTAAACATGTCTAACCTTAACAGCTGGCATTAAAAAAGTAAACAATGAATACAGCCGGACATTTTATTATACTTTAGGAGTATGAGTACCAACATAATAATAACAATATTGACAATCGGAGTCCCCAAACCTACGAAACTTAAAAATTAGTTTCAAGCTGTGTTTAGACTAGTTAAATTCATGCTATGTTTTAAGGCTTTTCTGGTTACATATGGATCAAACCAATGTTTGTGATGAATTAATACAAACTTTTTAAATTTTAGATCTCAAAGCTAACTAAATTATTGTTATCGAATAAATATTTTCACGGTAAAATATTATCCAAAAATACTAATAACAAGTTGGCGTTGATGCTATTATATTATTATGTTAGTCAAATATTTAATAAAATAAAAAAAATATAAATTTACTTCATTAAGTACACGAACGATATCACCAAATTTGGACAGTCAAAATGGAATAATTATTATTTTTAGAAACGTCGCTTCTTTTACCACTGGGTTTTTAAATGGGTAAAATACTACAAAGGAGTAATATTTTATAAAAAGAAAAATTATCACCAATCCTTTTGGTAAATAAAAGTATTTGACGGAAATGTCATAACACAAGACAATTTAAGTTTGATTAGAATATCCTAGAATATACCAAATGAACTTATAATTTTAATATCAAATTATTAAACAATGTTCTACAATCTATGGAAGGATTATATTTCTGGAAATACATATTAAAGTGTATTGAAAAATATTAAATATTCTCTTCGCCTTTGACAAGAAAATTGCTTTTAATATTTCTAAGGCAAGGGGTTTTAGTGAAGATAAACGTTGAATTGATTAAAACCAGGATTATTATACCATAAAAGGCCTGGAAAACCTCCATTATCACGTTTTTTATAAAAGCATCTATAAAACGAACATATAGTAAAAAACTAAGACTGCCAATATTATTTTGTTCTATAAAGATTACAAATCTCCCAATTAGGTTAGTATTTAGAACGCTGAGCTAGTAACAGTGTATAGTGTTCTTAGAAACTTGTTTTCTGCATCCCTTTCGGCTTTATCTCATGATAACGCTCTGCAGATAAAATCAAGCGTGGAAGCCAGATACGCAAACATAGGTAGCTGGAATTTACTGATCTTTAGTTAATGGATACAGTAAAGAAAACATGTATAAATCATGGTGGAGCTCAGTAAAGATTTCTTAAATGATAAGAAATAAATTTCACTAACTTACAGTTTTCAATTTTCAATAAAATTAAACCATACAGCCTTGTTTAACTATGATATAATATATAAATGCATTTTTTTAATGTTAGCTAAGTTCATAAACTGTCACGGGAATTTGTACAAATTATATAATATTTGTTTGGCATTTGAAACATTACTCACTATTTTAATAATATTCCGTTATTCGAGTCAAGACTTAGCGATAAAATAATCTTTTGTTCTTTTATAAAATCAACATAAAACAGAACTGAGTAAAAAAAGCTACATTTCACAATAAAACAATTAGGAATATCTCAGACCACGTGTTACAAAAAAAGCTTCTCTGTGGATTCAAAGGAATGAAGAAAATACAATCGAAAGACATGGCACCATCATCGAACTCGACATAGCCCTTTGTACGAAAAATGAAATTTAAACAAAGATTTCAAATCAATGTATATTCTCGAAATATGTACACAGAAAGGAGATAATTTTACCCGCTAACCCCCAATAGCAAATAATATTTTACATAAAAGTATGCACTTATAAATAGGTATTTTAAAACAATTCGTTCAACAAAACAATTTGAAAATAACTATATTATTGTAACATTTTAAAATGAAATCAAATGTTAATAAAAATCTTCTGGTCCCCATATTACTATATAAAAATATGTTATTGATACTTTTAACTTACACAGCAGGCAAGGGTTGCCTGAACAGCGATCTTGAGAGCTTCTATGTTGATACCGATATATAATAATAATCTTTCTTTCTTTATATATATATATTCACATAAACTTTACAATTTCATATCAACCCGAAATACCACTCTGCACGTAAAATAAAATCTTACATAATAAACACAAATGATTAAATTCACTGTTAAATTTCCAACAATAAATAGAATGTAGAGGAATCTCTCAGGCCTTACCTGATTGGAGGACAAAATCTAAACTTATTTTAACGGCTGGCAGAATATTATTCAAATGAATGTATAACCAGCCTAAACTTGACTAAAGGTGAAATTGTAAAACTAACACATTGACAACCAGACTCAGTATAATGGGTATATTTAAAGTATAATCACAGTGTAAGTAAATAAAGTTATTAAAATACAATATTAAAAAGGTAACAAAATAATAAGGACATCGATAAATTGTCTTAATCTCCTCCCCGAACCGACTGACCGAACAGCTGATAGATAAGCTCCGGTGTGGAAGGGAGGGGAGGTCGCTGACCTAAATTAATTGAGGAACAACAATGCAAACCAATCAAAATTATGTCGTTAAAAAGTGTCTTTAGTTCGTGCGTGTTCTTCGGCGTGTGCGTGTGTGCGTGTGTGCGTGTTACAGTGTTTATATTTGTACTGAGTTTATTGTGATCTGTATTATATGTAGTGTGTATTGTGACAGTGAATAACTTATCGTGTAATTGGAATACTCTACCAAGGTATGCTACTATTTAAAACTTAACCTAGAAACTAACTTACTCGAATTCACTAGGATACAATAACACTGGTTTACACTTCTTTATTTAACGCGTAATAGAAAAGAAAACTTGCTCTACTTGTTCTATGATCATAATCAAATCCTTAATATATTTACTAAACAAACTCACTATTAACATTCCAGAAGGTATAATATTAAAACACTTAGGTCCTAGGTAACAAAATGTTTTTGTAAAATAAGAAGCAATGGGCTTTGGAACGGGATAATCATTAGAGTTTCGTAATGTTTGTGTATAATCTACTATTTTAGCACAATATAACTGATCTCAATATTAATTTCACCTTGCTTATGTATTCGCGGATACATGACGTCATCTTCAAATAAAGTGATTCATCCATCTTATCTGGAGTTTATTTTAAGTGAAAGAATACTTCCAAGAACTGCAAGAGCAGATATAGTAGATTAAATTGAAATACAATACAGTTGAATTATTACTTGCTCAATTTTGCGATTCAACGTTTATTGAAATTAAATAAGGCTATTGCCATTTATACAATTTAATGTAAATAAAAGTCGTTTGACAGGTATTTGGTCTTCCAATCATATGTTAGTTTGCTTATTTAAACGCATATGTGACAGATACGGCCAAATACAAAATAATTGAATCGGAAAAAGTAAGCGCTCTGTGGTGTAATGGTAGCACATTCACCCGGCAATGGTAGCACATTCACCCGGCAAGTGAGAGATCCGGGTTCGACTCCCGGCGGAGCAAGTACTTTTTGCGATTCAACATTTATTGAAATTAAATAAGGCTATTGCCATTTATACAATTTAATGTAAATAAAAGTCGTTTGACAGGTATTTGGTCTTCCGATCATATGTTAGTTTGCTTATTTAAACGCATATGTGACAGATACGGCCAAATACAAAATAATTGAATCGGAAAAAGTAAGCGCTCTGTGGTGTAATGGTAGCACATTCACCCGGCAAGTGAGAGATCCGGGTTCGACTCCCGGCGGAACAAGTACTTTTTGCGATTCAACGTTTATTGAAATTATATATATATATACATATATATATATATATATATATATATATATATATATATATATATATATATATATATATATATATATCATTTAACAGCCGTTATATTGTCAAGTGACATGATGACATGGCGAACCATTTGTATTATATCAAGGATTTTAATTTAAAAGTGATTTGTAAGGCACCAGAAGGTTTCTCAAAAATTCAACTGTCCTACTGGATCTTTACAACAAGCACACCAGTTACTTTTAAAAAATCTAAATTTCCATTTGGACAAAATAAGACATAAAAGTTTTGTTAAATTTCTGTTCAATATTGTAGATTGTATATTTCAGATTTATTGTTGTATTTAACTATCTACATTATAAAATACTTTTACCATTATTTTCTTATATATTTTATGGTATTTTGCTTTAAAGTTTGTAAACCTATTCGTAAATTTGATTTCAAAAATAATTTTTATAATTCGGATATATTATAGACTTTCCACAGAAGAATAAATTATAAAATGTATTTTTGCATGTATTAAACATTTTCAGGTGACTCTGAAATCTATTATGTATACTTTTTAATTTTATCAAAATTTTGTTTTTAATACATTTTTGTATTATATATATACACACACATATAAATGAATCCCAAAGCTCAAACCCAAACAAATGCATAATATATATATATATATATATATATATATATATATATATATATATATATATATATATATATATATATATATATTATGGAAAGGGAAGAGTTTGATCTTTGGGATTCATGTTCGGTTAGGTTATGCAGACATTTTGTTTAAGTATTCTTTTTCTATAAAACTCTGCCAAGATTCAGGTTTTAGCCCCGGTATTGTAATAATTAGTATTTAAAGGATAAACATATATTTAGTCAGAAATCTAATATTGCGTTTACGCGGTTCGCTGTTACAACATCGTTGTCAAAGTGTACTAAAATCATAAACACGGACACATACACTAACACATACTCAAACACAGATACGGACATTACATTTTACCTTTTTTCATAACGGTGAAAAATATTCAAAAATAATTGATTCTAATTTTAACCGAGTAGCTTTTACGACAAAGGGCTGTGAAAATATTGTTTTAATTGAAGAGCTATCATGGAAAATTGACATTTGTTGTCTGACTAGCTTCAACTATAATGTGTTATTGGTGAAGAAAGCGCGAAGAACCTTAAATAATAAAAATTTCAAAAAAGCTTTTATCGAAAATCTTAACAAGTGTCTTCTAGTTTATTAAGAACTTATAATACGTAACTAACCCTGTGTTTGTGTTGTCCATATTTTGTGTTCTATAAGTTGGCCCACTTATTTTACTTGCCAGTTCATACTAGTGATGCGAGAATCGAATATTTAAAAGAACCGAATACAGCGTATTCAAATGCACCCTCGAATAAGTATTCGAATATTGTTTCTAACAGGCAAGTTTAGACTTGTGTTACTTCCTTACAGTAATCTGTTGTTTCTTGGGTATTTGGAATTGCCCTACCAAAAAGGTTGGAAAATCCTTTGCATTTTTGTGCCTTCTACAAACATTACATGCCCATGATTTATGTACTGCGTTTTTCTGGATATATTTGTTTACCTGCTACTTCAGTCCCGTTTGAAACACTCTTTTCTACTTCAGGTTTTGTCACCAATGATCGTAGAAATAGATTGAAGCCAAAAACCTGAAACATATTTTATTTTTACACAACAACACGAAACAAACATTAAGTTTTGTTTTTACTGTTTATACAAATGTATTTATTAACTGATTATTTGTAAAAATTATACATACTAGCTGTTTCCCGCGGCTTCGCACGCTTTTCGTAAGCTTTGTCCGTGTATGTGCACTTCTGGTTCAAATGAATTATATTTCCAACGACGATGTAGAGTTTGTATTGTTGCCACGATCAACAAAATCTGTCAAAAGTGTATGTTTCTAGCCATTGTCTACGTACATGTACTTTATTATAAAGTGGTCTAACACTAAAGCTTTAAGTTTAAGCAGAAATGTATTTTGAAGACAAATATACATCAAAGCTTAGCGCCTTCAAATAGTTTTTCGCTATTAATATACTTAACTGTCTCGTAATCGCAGTTTATAGTGTACAGGCGCTTTAAAAACTTGTAACTTTTGCAGTGCCGCCTGGTGGCGAGATACATATAGGCATAGCATATAAACCTTCTCCGTCGAAAAATAAATATACATACAAATTTTCATAATGATCGGTCAAATAGTTTACGATTCTATAAAGGACATACATACAAACAGCGAAACAGCCACCTCTATAAAAGTATGCCTATGTTACTTCCAGGAACGTGTAGAATCACTGTACAAAATTTAACGATGTTTCGTGCATTGGTTCCAGAGTTATAACGGAACATACAAACAAACATTCGCATTTATATATATAGATTGTCAAGTTTGAAAGTTTTTAATTAATATTTCAAATTATGAATCTTCCCTAAGTTATTATTTTCATTGCCCAGATATATACATATATTATTGTCTTTTTTGTTTACAAATGCATTTATTAATTTGATATTTGTACAATTATTCATTTTGTCACGTTTGAACAGTTTTATTATTACTTGTTTCAAATTATGAAAGTACCCTTAATTATTCTTTTCATATATACAAAACATTCATATATTCATCTAAATCATCCAAAGAGTACATGTATATGAATACGAATACTTTATTTGAATACTATTAGTCGAAACGAATGAATACTGTAGGTTTGAATTCGATTCTTCCAGAGAAAGTGTATTAATTGCAAAAGTATTCGAATTCATTTTGAGATATTCGAATATGTGAATTGTAGTCGAATACTATTCGATTCTCCCATCACTAGTTTCTACAAGTCTGGGAAACGTCAGTTCTGGGAACCTGTATAAATAAACCGCACTGTCTGGTCAGTAAGTCCAGTAGTGTCTGTAATTTATAAAGTAAACTGGAGCCTGGACTTGGAGCGCTGTACAGATGTGCAAAGAGAATGTAATACAAAAGGATCGTTTCGATTCTGGAAACGTCCCGGAAATAAATATGACGTCACGTGCTCGCTTCATTACTTTTCTTACTATTTACTACGGGTTCTGTTGTTTCAAGTTTTGCTCTCGGCATTTATTATGTCATTAAATTTGGTTAGATGTTAAAAATAAACATATGTTCTATTACATTGTATATTATTAACAGTATAAAATAATTGTATTAATTAATAGTTTATTCAATCAAAAAGATGCATAAAATAAGAAATTTAAACTTATCAACCATTTGTAGAACGGTAAATAAATAAAATAACTCGAAGTAATTAAACTGTTAAAACTTTTAATAAATGTGTATCAGTAATTTTCTGTGCGTTAACGAAGCCTATCAATTGGGGAACTGAAATAATTTCTCTCTGTATGTGTGTGTGTGACGTACGATATGTCGAAAACAAATTGACCTATAGGCTTAAAGATTTCCATGAAGCTCTGTTTCTATATCAGCAACACTGAGTTCGAGTATGGTTCATGTTACTCCATGGGAATTAGCTGAGCGTTTGTGAATATTTTTACGTTTATCTTAAGGTTAATCAGGATGGTAACGAGGAAATAACATAATAATTAAATTTGTAAAAAACTCTTTAAATTTGTAAACAAACTCTTTAAATTTGTAAACAAGTCTTTAAGTTTGTAAAACAAACTCTTTAAATGTGTAAACAAACTCATTAAATTTGTAAACAAACTCATTAAATTTGTAAACAAACTCTTTAAATTTGTAAACAAACACTTTAATTTTGTTAACAAATTCTGAGTAGTAATAATAGATTGTTACATGTGACATATTAGCACATGTAGTCTAATAATCTGAATCTTTTAGAATAAAAACTTGAATTTATCACGGGGAAAGATATCTCGAGAAAGCATCACCTGTAGATTTGAAATTTGGTATGAAACTTTATTTTAGCAACGACCAGAATGAGTTTTATGATGGCCCATGTTCAACCATGGAATAATGGCTGAGCGTCATTAAAGCCTATCAGTTAGTAGATTGATACAATTTCTCTTTTGTTTGCCGTAGGTTGTATAACTTTCTTTACTGTGTGATTGTCTGTTGTTCTATCTGTCAATAATGAGATTTCGGATTAAACCTCGGCGAAGCTTGTCACGTGAGGCGTATTCCTCTCTAGTAATAAAAGGTTTCTAGTAATAAAATTAACTAAATAAATAAAAATATATTAATTTTCTTTACAAAACGTACTGTATGTGATAAAAAAGCGTACGCCGACAATTAAAAATAAAAATGTCATCTCTCGAGGTAAAAAACATTAAGGAGAAAGACAGGATAGCAGGAATAACACTACAGAGTGTGACAGAATGATATATTTACGTCCCGCGCCTCCACCTCACGTCATGATCGCTGACAGCGGACGTAAGCCAGACTGACAGGTATCACTGACAGCTCTGACATTTCGCCGAGAAACAAGTTTTTACAATCTCTCGGACTAATTAGAAATACGCAGCCAAAACTAAGCTTGATGTGCGATATGTGATTTATGCTTGGATCGTTTTACTAATTCCGTTAAACTGTTGCAGAAGGAAGTGAATTGGTGTTCGTGCAAGATAGCTTCCCTTGGAAAATTTAAAAACCAAGTGGTTTAGTGACCAATAGTATTATAGTACACATGATAATGTAGGTGGGAAGACTGTTACCGATTCTTCCGTTATCCTTCCGTTACGCTAATATCCGAGATATGACATCAATCTTAAACTGATTAACGAAAAATGCATTAAAGTTTTACATTAGAAGCGATAGATTAACTTGTTGATCCTACACATAATAAGCGTGTATTGAATACAAATTAGCGATAGGTTTTGATCAAAATTCCGATTACCGTTATGCTCTCGCATAAGTTTTCCTGTCTGAAAATGTACAACACTCGTACTAAATGACACGGGAGTTTTAAATATTTAAACAGTTTTAAACACGATACGAATTTTACCTATTCCCATTCGATACATGGAGTAACTATCGTCTTGAATCATCAAGGAAAAACATATGGAAATGTGTTCCCCATCGGGGAAGTGTCTCGTGATCTGGGACTCCTGACTCTTGTGGATCGCAGATTCTCCGCTGACGTTGTACTGCTGTCAAAGATCCTTAACGGCAAGATCTACTGTCCCGATATGCTGAGCCAGATCCTCTTCAGGACCCCTTCAGCCACTCGCTCCAGAGACCTGTTCGCTAGGCAGCAACATCGCACCAACCACGCAGCAAACAATACGATGTACCTACCGACTTCAGAGTTCTGGTAATAGCGTCGCCGACATCGTTGACTTTTTTGTGGACAGTATACCAGTGCTCAAGAGGGGGATCGCCGGTCTGCATGAGTTATCTGCCTAGGAGTTGCACAATGAGGGAAGACACTCGTTCTTATACTTTACCTGTACGTCTCTCATTGCTGTTATTTATATATTGTGTCTTGTTAATTCCTGTCTATTCTTGTTTATTCATGGTTTTATTCTCATTGTTTCGTGCTAATTTATTGCTGTTATTGTTCGTTGTTTTCCATAGTTCAAATCACGGTACACTAATATTTAATTAAGTTATTGTCATTCATAGTTTATATCCGTTTCGTCACTTAAATAGTTTGTTAATCGTTATTACTCTATTTGTCACTGTGGTTGTTTACTTTCATTGTTTAATTATTGTTCAAAACTGTAAAAATGGAGATGTCCGTTGAAATGTAAAATAAAATACATAACAGGTACTAAAAGTTGTTTGGTATAAATTGTATGTTATTTTTTTACTTAACGGAGATACATATTTTGCTCCAATGCTAATGACCACTGTATTGAAACTCTAATATTGAATAAAGCTGGATATGAAACTTGTCCATGAATACTATATTCATGCCAAGTTCAGTTCGAATCAATCGATCAATCAATCAACTAAAGTTGTTATCTTTTAACTCGCATTGCTGGTATCTATATTGATACTATATACGATATTTTAAGTAATGTACCACCCTCATGTTGAGAGATATTAATATAAGTATAAGTACCCAAATTAGTGCAAATTCTGAATATTTGAAAACACATATTATTGTCACTCTAGTTACTCTCGACTGAAACGTTAATTAATCGCCATCATTAAAAGTTAAGAAACATAAACAATTGCAATAATAAAAAAGTTATAATGCTTTATATTTTTTAAAGTTGATTTATATGTAGTGTTTATTTATTGAGGATTTATTAAACTAAATTCACAAAAGATTGACATTTTTACTCTTCCTCAGAGGCCAAGACGTAGAGGAAAATTAACAAATTATTTTTTTTAAACGATGTTTATTTGTCAATTTTCATCAATGCTGTTGTTTATGGGTAAACATTATACCTTAGGTTTGAATACCAGAAGAAATGAATTTAGACCAATTCTGAAAACGGAGGGTTTAAGATTTTCTTAATATAATGAATCCTTAACAAATTGATCCTACCATTTAAATTACATATTTAATAAAACTGATCGTTTTGAGATATTACTCAATTTTTCCCTTCTAATGGTAAAGCACCGATTTCTTATCAAGCTTTTAACAAACCTGATACAAGTCACATTAGAAGATATAGAGATTCGGTTAGTTATATAACTGCATTTAAAGCTCATACGTAGCTTATAGGGCGTCAATAAGAACCTAATTTTGTTTCTTGTTAATAGACAGCTCGATCCAAGCTGAGTTACATATGTCCTGATTGAATCAGTCATTATAATTGTTACAGTCTTTGTTTGCTTTTTACTTCACTGTTTTGTACTATTTTAGGTTCTAAGAAATTTAAAGAAATTAAGCAAATAAATGTGCACTTAGAAATTAAATAAATCTCATTAAAGGTGTCAATGAAGTTAGAAAGAATGATGTGATTCGTAAGTATATCATTTATATAATCCTGGAGATTGTTTGAATGTTCTCTAAGTTTATTTCTGTATACCAAATGAAATCAGTAAAGCATCATATCTCTGTACGGAACCTGTGGCTTGAGAGCAGCTGGCGGCGAGTGTCTCACTATGTGTCTTATACTCTTTTAGTAGCAGATACGATTTAGGTAACATTTATAAAACAGTAAATTAAATATTATTTCTGAACTCTAAGAATATAAACAATACTTTTACACTAACACGAAATATTCCTTAACTTTGTAATTTGGGTAGAGAAATGTAATTTATCAGTGAACTCTCATATGTAAATACAGCGTGTATCAAAATGAATGACCTGATTTTAAAAATCCATATCTATTGCTAAAAATGTACTACAAAAATAATATTTATTGCAAAATACTCACAAAATCTTAAAGTTTTAGATTCATTTTCCAACAGGATGGAGCTCCGCCTCACTGGCACAACAATGTTCGGCAGCTTCTCAGCAACACTCTGCCCCACCGCTGGATAGGGCGCACGGGACCTCGAGACAATGCCCTTCATTCTTGGCCTCCAAGATCACCAGACTTGACCCCATGCGACATTTTCTTGTGGGGATATGTGAAGGAAAAAGTGTTTGTTCCCCCTCTAACTCATGACATCGAAGAACTAAAGAACAGAATAATTGTCGCAATAAGGTCTGTGAATGCAGATACGTTGTGTAAGGTTTATGAGGAATTTAGCTATCGTCTGGATGTTGTTCGTGCTGCTGCTGGTGGATATATAGAACATTTGTAATAACATACCTAAAACTTTAGGATTTTGTAAGTATTTTGCAATAAATATTATTTTTGTAGTACATTTTTAGCAATAGATATTGAGTTTTAAAATCAGGTCATTCATTTTGATACACGCTGTATTACTAATCCAACTTTTCGATTGATTTTCCAAATAATTAATAATTTTGGTCATAGGTGCAAAGTCTATTATGGATTCATCGTTTCCTATGCACTGAAATCGAGTGCTCATTTCTTAGTGCCTGTTTGAGTAGTGGTGACGTGGGCATATGCTTTATGTAATCAGGTAATATAATGTTTACCGTGTTTAACCATTATGCAAGTATGTAAGATCATGAGATTATAATGCGTAGGCACAGAGAATGTATTTCATATGATGAAGGTTACAATGTGTAGCTACAATGCAATTATGTAATATGACGGGGTTAGAATGTGAAAGCGCTATGTCATCAGGTGATATAAAGTTTACTCTGGTTAACCCTTACGCGAGTGTGTAATAGCATGAGATTACAATGTGTAGCCTCTGTGACTTTAGGTATTATGATGGAGGTTACAATGTGTGGCTACTATGAAATTAGGAAATACGAAGCTTAATTTGTTTAACCACTATGCAAGTATGTAATATCAAGAGGTTACAGTGTGTAGTTATCATGCAATTAGATAATACGATAGGATTACAACGTGAAACTTCTATGAAATTAAGTAATATGATGTGATTACAATGTGTAGACACTATTCTATTCTGTAGGTTACAAAGGAGTTTACCTTTTAATTTATTATTAAGAGCGAGTGATAGTCGCGTGATCTTGTAACAGCCGCTTATCTTTCACATCCGATACCAAAACCCCATGGTAAGGTGTACGCGTTACAAATAATTCAGTAGTGCTCTCGAATCTTCTTGGAGATAAAATTAACTTTTGCCAATTTTACGACCATTTCTAGCAAAAGTAGAGCGTTATAAAGTTTTTATAAGTTTTGATACAGAAACAATTTACGAATTACGCCTTTGCGTACGATAAAAGCTGTGAAGGTTGAAATGAAAGCGAAATGGTTTAAAGTTGCAGAACTTTAACACAAAATATTATATTGTAATATACATACATGGATTGTACACGAAAGCTCCATTTTGCCGCCGAGAGGTTTTATGTCTTTAAAAGCCTGTTTGACATATGAAAAGCTTTAATTTAACTCCGTGCGCGTCCATATTAGATTGTAAATGAGAGACAGATAGACATGTACAGCAACATTTTGTACAGTATTTTGAGCTCGATGTGCAGATTATAGAAAGTTAGCGGACATTTTATGAGATTATCAGTAAATGTTTCATTTAAATTTGAAAAAGGGATCCTCGGTATTTTATTGGGATGCTTTTATTTTGTTCTGCCAGTAACATATAGTACATAGAATATTTAGTATATAATGAAATATATACATCGTGTTTTAAGAATTTGACTTAAAATGTGTTTCTTACACTCCCGCAGTGCATAAATTAAGTACGATAGAACTGTAATACATATAATTGATAAATAAATACATTAAATCAATTTTAAGCACAAAAGAAATCTTGACCAAATCTTTATGTTTGTTGCCTGTAAATTTAAGTAATCATTTGAATTTTTGGTTATGTAAGTAATGAAAACCTGATAATTTAGTTATCCGTATATGTTTTTGATTATCCAACCAGCAGCTGTTGCCTTCACATGGATGAATTAGTCTATGGTGTTGATTCAAGGTCAACATATATCTCACTGATAATGGTAGGGTCTGAAGTTCGATTATTCCACTAGGCCAGAAATGAATATACCTGTATGTCATAAGTGGATAAAGTTGATGAATAAACTAACATATCTAAACATGGTTGTCAAGGCTGTACACAATGTGACAAGGTTTATACGCACCCAGGCTTCGGCTCAGAGTGCAAATCTTTCCATTCGGTCCACGGCTACATAAGAACAAAACCTAATGCAAAATGTTAATTCAACAGGTCAGTTTGTACTTGAGATAGTGCGCACAGACAAACAAACAGAAAAAATAAACGTTTGAACGACTCCTTAGTCACTAAAGCTGTATCAACAATGCATGATAGTGCAAGAACAAAAAAATTAGTAACATGTAATGGGTGTGAGTGGCATAATCATGAACTTGAATATATGTCAGATACTTTAATTTATAATTTATTTCTAAAAATCAGATTGGCTGATTGAACTCTATTATGCCTTTAAAAAGTTTGTGAACCTCTCAATCCAATTAAAAGTTCGCGGGCGTTTGCATTGTATAAATTTCTCTCCTCGGAATTTTTCGTGGTGTATATAAAATATAATTACATTTTTGCAAATCAAAGTAGTTTACTTAAAATAATACTGACTCACTTATTGACATAACGAATTTGCTAGTTTCACGTGTACAATAGACTTGAAATCTGGACCAATGGTGTTGTTTAGGATATATATTAAAACAGTTGAAATATACCAATTTTATTAATTTTCATATTATTCAAAAATCAAACTACCATACATTTTCTATAAGAAATATATTTTATAAATATTCAAATTGTATCAAGTTAGTATTTGTTGGTTATATACTTATAAGATGTTATGGTATTAACTGTAGAAACATTTCTAATGGTAGAAAAAGCATTAGATTCCTATTGAAAGAACAAACATACTGATAAGAGAATGTATTCGCTGGAGATCAACTAGGTGGTATTTCACCCTGCGTGTTGTTACACTTGTCGTTATACCACCGGGAAGACTGTATCAGTCGTTATAAATTGTTTTACTAAACGAACAGACTGGTAAGGAAATGTATTGGCTGGAGAGTAATGTGGCAGTACATCACCTTGCGTGTTACACTTGTAGTTATACTACAGGGGAGACTGTATCAGTCGTTATAAATTGTTTTAGTAAACGAACAGACTGATAAGGAAATGTATTGGCTGGAGAGTAATGTGGCAGTACATCACCTTGCGTGTTACACTTGTCGTTATACCACCGGGTAGACTGTATCAGTCGTTATAAATTGTTTTACTAAACGAACAGACTGGTAAGGAAAGGTATTGGCTGGAGAGTAATGTGGCAGTACATCACCTTGCGTGTTACACTTGTCGTTATACCACCGGGTAGACTGTATCAGTCGTTATAAATTGTTTCAGTAAACGAACAGACTGGTAAGGAAAGGTATTGGCTGGAGAGTAATGTGGCAGTACATCACCTTGCGTGTTACACTTGTCGTTATACCACCGGGTAGACTGTATCAGTCGTTATAAATTGTTTCAGTAAACGAACAGACTGGTAAGAAAAGGTATTGGCTGGAGAGTAATGTGGCAGTACATCACCTTGCGTGTTACACTTGTCGTTATACCACCGGGTAGACTGTATCAGTCGTTATAAATTGTTTTACTAAACGAACAGACTGGTAAGGAAAGGTATTGGCTGGAGAGTAATGTGGCAGTACATCACCTTGCGTGTTACACTTGTAGTTATACCACCGGGGAGACTGTATCAGTCGTTATAAATTGTTTTAGTAAACGAACAGACTGATAAGGAAATGTATTGGCTGGAGAGTAATGTGGCAGTACATCACCTTGCGTGTTACACTTGTCGTTATACCACCGGGTAGACTGTATCAGTCGTTATAAATTGTTTTACTAAACGAACAGACTGGTAAGGAAATGTATTGGCTGGAGAGTAATGTGGCAGTACAGAACCTAGCGTGTTACATTTGTCGTTATACCACCGGGTAGACTGTATCAGTCGTTATAAATTGTTTTACTAAACGAACAGACTGGTAAGGAAATGTATTGGCTGGAGAGTAATGTGGCAGTACAGAACCTAGCGTGTTACACTTGTAGTTATACCACCGGGGAGACTGTATCAGTCGTTATGAATCGTTTTAGTAAACGAACAGACTGATAAGGAAATGTATTGGCTGGAAAGTAATGTGGCAGTATATCACCTTGCGTGTTCCACTTGTAGTTATACTACAGGGGAACTGTGTCAGTCGTTATAAAATGTTTCAGTAAACGAACAGATTGGTAAGGAAAGGTATAGGCTGGAAAGTAATGTGGCAGTACATCACCTTGCGTGTTACACTTGTCGTTATACCACCGGGTAGACTGTATCAGTCGTTATAAATTGTTTCAGTAAACGAACAGACTGGTAAGGAAAGGTATTGGCTGGAGAGTAATGTGGCAGTACATCACCTTGCGTGTTACACTTGTCGTTATACCACCGGGTAGACTGTATCAGTCGTTATAAATTGTTTTACTAAACGAACAGACTGGTAAGGAAAGGTATTGGCTGGAGAGTAATGTGGCAGTACATCACCTTGCGTGTTACACTTGTAGTTATACCACCGGGGAGACTGTATCAGTCGTTATAAATTGTTTTAGTAAACGAACAGACTGATAAGGAAAGGTATTGGCTGGAGAGTAATGTGGCAGTACATCACCTTGCGTGTTCCACTTGTAGTTATACCACCGGGGAGACTGTATCAGTCGTTATAAATTGTTTTACTAAACGAACAGACTGATAAGGAAATGTATTGGCTGGAGAGTAATGTGGCAGTACATCACCTTGCGTGTTACACTTGTCGTTATACCACCGGGTAGACTGTATCAGTCGTTATAAATTGTTTTACTAAACGAACAGACTGGTAAGGAAATGTATTGGCTGGAGAGTAATGTGGCAGTACATCACCTTGCGTATTCCACTTGTAGTTATACCACCGGGGAGACTGTATCAGTCGTTATAAATTGTTTTACTAAACGAACAGACTGATAAGGAAATGTATTGGCTGGAGAGTAATGTGGCAGTACATCACCTTGCGTGTTCCATTTGTAGTTATACCACCGGGGAGACTGTATCAGTCGTTATAAATTGTTTTACTAAACGAACAGACTGATAAGGAAATGTATTGGCTGGAGAGTAATGTGGCAGTACATCACCTTGCGTGTTACACTTGTCGTTATACCACCGGGTAGACTGTATCAGTCGTTATAAATTGTTTTACTAAACGAACAGACTGGTAAGGAAATGTATTGGCTGGAGAGTAATGTGGCAGTACAGAACCTAGCGTGTTCCACTTGTCGTTATACCACCGGGTAGACTGTATCAGTCGTTATAAATTGTTTTACTAAACGAACAGACTGGTAAGGAAATGTATTGGCTGGAGAGTAATGTGGCAGTACAGAACCTAGCGTGTTACATTTGTCGTTATACCACCGGGTAGACTGTATCAGTCGTTATAAATTGTTTTACTAAACGAACAGACTGGTAAGGAAATGTATTGGCTGGAGAGTAATGTGGCAGTACAGAACCTAGCGTGTTACACTTGTAGTTATACCACCGGGGAGACTATATCAGTCGTTATGAATCGTTTTAGTAAACGAACAGACTGATAAGGAAATGTATTGGCTGGAAAGTAATGTGGCAGTATATCACCTTGCGTGTTCCACTTGTAGTTATACTACAGGGGAACTGTGTCAGTCGTTATAAAATGTTTCAGTAAACGAACAGATTGGTAAGGAAAGGTATAGACTGGAAAGTAATGTGGCAGTATATCACCTTGCGTGTTCCACTTGTAGTTATACCACCGGGTAGACTGTATCAGTCGTTATAAATTGTTTCAGTAAACGAACAGATTGGTAAGGAAAGGTATTGGCTGGAGAGTAATGTGGCAGTATATCACCTTGCGTGTTACACTTGTCGTTATACCGTTGGGGAGACTGTATCAGTCGTTATAAATTGTTGCAGTTAACGAACAGACTGATAAGGAAAGGTATTGGCTGGAGAGTAATGTGGCGGTACATCACCTTGCGTGTTACACTTGTCGTTATACCGTTGGGGAGACATATAGCATACGCGTACAATGTCCAAATTTTGGAGGAGGGAGAGATATTAATTTAAAACATATATTAGAGTCTCACTCGTTTTCAGGACACTGTAGGAAGCACAATTTTCTATTGTTACACAATCCCTTGACATTAAAACAAGACATCTTGATCAGTACAGCGATCACTTCCTGGATGTAGCAGATGACTCGACTTTTACTTCCGGATACTAAACCAATTTTTATAATGGTTTTTGAATCTAGACACTGGGCATTCATTGTATGTCAGCAAAATGATGTTCCTTGGAGGATGGAGACAATATAGTGGTATACGTACAAACTCGTAAGTTTTTGCTATAAAGGAAACAGTGGACACACGGAAATAAAAAGAGGAAGAAAGAATCAAAAATGTAAAAACCACATATGTAACACCTTTTTTAAACCATGGGTAACCAATGTTGTTAGGTCGTTGAGGAACGTAATATATCTCTTTGTATTTTCACGGGATATTTAACCCAGAAAATCATTAATTTGAGACATAGTGTTCCATTTTATTATATATGTATACAAGAAAATCCACGGCGAGTCTATGAATATATTATAATATGAAGAAAATCAGTTGAAATGTCTTCAAAGAAAAAATCATAATAAAACATAAAAATTAAATTTGTATGCTGGCGAAGGGTAAAAAAAGAAAATGAAACGTTATTATTATTAAATTTCGTCCGTTTGCGGATTTGAGCTATATGACTAGTTTAGGTGACAAGGTAGGAACCAAATACGTTGATATGATACAAATAATGTCTGGAAATTTCTAACAAAAATGGTTACCAAGTTCTTTACTGCTTTACAAATGTTATTGTCCTTTGTATTATACTGTTCCAATTCATGAACCTCCGCCATCTAGGGGTACAAGTAAAATGCCCTCTTCTACTGGAAAATGTCTTGTACATATCTAATTTTTACAACTCTTTGAAATTAATAAAGTGAATCGGTAACAATTGAATTAAGTGCAATCGATTTATCGGCTAGTTAATGTGTAATTGGGTACTGTTTTCTTTCAATGCCCTGTATTAGAACAATACCAAATGAGCACTCAACAATAGAATTCTAAAGTGAGTCACTTATTACAGGCAAAGAGTGAATAGGAATCAGCTCTTTTTAAATGTGCAACTGTGAAAGAATATTAACGAAGCTTTTATCGTTGCGCTTTGTTGTCACCAACAGAATAACCGTGACAATTCGTAACTGCTACAGAGTAGCGGTGTCCGGCATTTGTCACTGTCCACTGCTGAACAATAAAATTGTTTTGTTGTTGGTCCATTGTTGAATTGAACCGATGGAATTAAACTGCAGAAATTGAGTTAGAAGAAATGCGTTTTATGTTATGTCATTTTGCTGCTAAATATTTGTGTGTATGATTACAATATTCTTACTCAACACCACGTGTTAAACCCCATTACTTTGTTAGTCTCGTCATGAAATTCATACTCATATATTAAATATAGCCTAACGCTTTAATCAGCTTCTTGGCTGAGCGTCATCGAAGAGTATCACTCGAGCGACTGCAAAAATTGCATATATGTATTTCTCTCTAACACTATATGCAATTTATTTTCCAAAACGTTTTATAAATTTAATTCAAAAACTAATTAGGAAGTTTACAAATTTATTTACTCCGTGATTTTCTTTTTGCCATCATAGTTACAAATAAGGTCAGTGTAAAAATGAATGTTCGCTAGTGCTCAACCAAAGCCCATGAAGTGATACACACTATAACCAAACTTTATTTTGCATATAAAGAAATTAAGCTTCATGTAACAATTTAAGAACATGGGTCAGTTCGCTCTAAAGCTACCGTGCAAACATACATACAGACAGATAAGCAGATAATCAGATTCAGTTGTTACTAAATACACACTGCGTAGAATGTTCGTATTTATAAAACTACTATAGAGTAGAAAATATAATCACATCACAAAAATAAAACATTATTGACTGAGCGTTAGCAAAGCCTATCAATCACTCGTGGGGCTCGATAAATTTAATTTTTGTTTGACTGTACGCACGATAACTTGAAAAAAGTGACATAGAAATTTGAAATTTGCATAAAGCTTCATTTGCATGTGTCGAGTACTGAGTTCTTTGATGGAACACGTCACGTCATGGAATTGGGTTGAGCGTTAGTGATTATATTTACATTGATCTTATAAGTAACTATGATAGTATTATAAAAATATTCAATAACGCTCAGCCAAGTCACTTGGAGTGACATGTAACATAATCGAACTCAGTTTTACTCTTTCACTCTGCAAAATGTCAAGTCAGTAGGCAGTTTCGTCTTCGAGATATCATACTGACAGAAAGAGAGACAGAAATAACAATGTTCCAGCCTTTCGAATGACATGACTCGCTAAGGATCAGCTAATAAAACAATAATAGTAGGATAACATTGTATACAATGATTAGAGTGATATATAAAAAGCTTGAAAATGAATGTCCAAGAGCTATTGTTACTTCATATCAAAACTGCTGGCAGAGTCTAACGACACAATAAGTTTTTATCGAATTCTGTCAAGTTGTCTTGTTCACTATTTGCTCGCTGAAACGTCCACAGTTCCTGAGCACAACAATAGAATGTGATATATTAATCGATGTGGAAGATACATTATAAGAAGAGAGTGTCCAAAATATAATTGTTTCTTCATTTTTGTTGGCAATTCTTAGATCGTTATGAAAGTACAAACACATTTATATAGTGTTATACAAAACACAAACTAAAAAGGAGGAGTATCAATAAGTATTCATTGGAAATAAGCTTCAATGTTGAAAAAAGAGTGTGCTAGGTGTATTTGCGAGACTTGGACCAATTTATGTTCACGAGGTCTAGACATGTATCGATACGCCTTAAATATACTATCTGCCACTCAAGTGATTAAGTATGTTGGACTTGGCCATGGAGTACTGCTACTCAATAATCACATTGGAACTGATATATTCTGAAACATATCACTGCACAAGTTTCAACTAGGCATATATAAGGCAAAATATCGGTAAATAAGTTTAAACTAGGCATATTTACAGCAAAATATCGCTATATAAGTTACAACTAGGTATATTTACGGCAAAATATCGGTAAATAAGTTTCAACTAGGCATATTTACAGCAAAATATCGCTATATAAGTTACAACTAGGTATATTTACGGCAAAATATCGGTCCATAAGTTTAAACTAGGCATATTTACAGCAAAATATCGCTATATAAGTTACAACTAGGTATATTTACGGCAAAATATCGGTCCATAAGTTTAAACTAGGCATATTTACAGCAAAATATCGCTATATAAGTTACAACTAGGTATATTTACGGCAAAATATCGGTAAATAAGTTTCAACTAGGCATATTTACAGCAAAATATCGCTATATAAGTTACAACTAGGTATATTTACGGCAAAATATCGGTCCATAAGTTTAAACTAGGCATATTTACAGCAAAATATCGCTATATAAGTTACAACTAGGTATATTTACGGCAAAATATCGGTAAATAAGTTACAACTAGGTATATTTACGGCAAAATATCGGTAAATAAGTTTAAACTAGGCATATAACAGCAAAATATCACTAAACATGTTACAAATAAGAAAAAGTGACAGCAAAATATCACTACATAAGTTGCAACTATATTTCCAGAAAATATCACTATATAAGTTACGACTAGGCATAATTACATTACAATATCACTCATAAATTACAACTACACAAGTAAACTATTTGATATTGTATGAAAAAGGTTTTTAAAAAACATTTTTAACTTTTACTATCTCTTAGTGTTCAAAGATGACAGGCGTACAAAGGAGTCCAATATAATTAGCAATGTCTTCAAATGTCACTTCAAGATAGGGGAAACCAATTCTTATCGTAACATGACGTTAAAATCTCCTTTCTAAAGTGATATATGTTCGTTATAGTGAGGAGATCAGGCCACATAACAATATTCAAGAACTTGCTGAATTAAGGTAACATACAGCATTGCGATGGTATGTATTATAAAAAACTAAATTAAACAAAAAGACAATTTTTAAATCGGAGGTAATGTGGTGTTTTACTTATTTATAGATATTCTTACAATATTAAAAAAAAAAACTAGGAGTGTCGGCAAGGAATGTGCCAACATTTGTATTGAGGATTCAAGTCTGCCTGGATCATTAATCTCTCGCACGTCTGTTTTCGACCTCGGCGGTGATATATGGCGCCATACGGCAACAGCGTTATACATTCTGATGGAAAATAACTAGTTCGAGCATAGTGTGAAGGGAACAGTTTATATTTTACCTTTTACTTTAATTTTAGCTAACGAAACTATTTTTAAACTTACGTAAAAAAGGCATTAAAAATTATTTTGTTTGTTTTGAAAGAAAATATGACCATGTAATGTTAAAGTAATACAGTTATACAATTATTATCCATTTTTTACATTTCGCACAAATATGTTAGAAAATCGAAAAATTGTAGACTTTCGACCACGCTTCAAGAGGCCTGGACTAGTATTTGTACTTGAAATATAATTGCGGCTGCAAAACAAGGCTAAATTTCTCAAGATTTTCATTCTTTTGGCAGTTTTTTATACGATTATTCTTCAAGCATGAACCGGAGTACTTTGTTAATACTTCAAGCGTGAACCGGAGTACTTCAGTTAATACCTCAAGTGTAAACCGGAGTACTTCAGTTAATATTTCAAGTGTGAACCGGATTACTTCAGTTAATACTTCAAGTTTGAACCGGAGCACTTCAGTTAATACTTCAAGTGTGAACTGGCCTCCTAGGAATTGATGCGAGAGAAATATATAAATATGAAGTGTCATTTTCTGAAGGAATTCTGTCTAGTTGTAATGCATGCGAGATGGAAATAGCTATTTTCTGCCAATATTCTAACGGTTTATGAAACACATGTGTGGAGATGGGTCAGCTCACCCAAGGAGGTGTGCTCCTTTTCTCTAATTGACATTTTAGATTTTACGACACTATTTTAACACAAAAAACTGTCAATTAATCCACGGGAGCAATTGAATTCTAATTTTAACCCACTCTGAAAAGTACACAGAAATTCTAAAATCAAACCAAATAAAAACCTCCAGTTTCATTGAAACATGTTACAACAAAGAGCCATACGTTGTTAAGCTTGTAGCCCAAAAGCCGAAACCCAGTTTGCAATGTATAAGCAAACAGCGTGGTTTTATTGAAATTGATGGAGGGTTTTTTCGTAAGAAAGAAATTTATTGAGAAACTAATATCGGTGGGGATCAAAATGGGGTTAAAGAATGAAACGGAAATTTTTTATCACACAGACACATAAATAACTGCCATGTTACCGTTAGACAGCTAGATAAAGAGACTGAAATTTGCATCTTTAAGATATGTTTGTGGTTAGCTGACGTTGATTTAACATTAATTTATGTATCAGGCGGTTGGTTACATGCGTATCCAATGTATGTAACTAAGAAAAATACTATTTGAGAGCAAAATAATCATTTCAAGTTTTTAACCATTTTGGTGCTATAATCATTTTTCACTCCATCACAACTTGCGTGGCTGACGGTTGTTTTGGTTTTAGAAAATGTTTTTCTGTAAAATTCAAGAAAAGCCATATTTTGCTTATAAAATGCAAAATGGCTGTCAGTTTCTGGAATATCAGCAAGAATAAGTTGCGTTTTAATGTCATCTTTATTTAAAAATTAATAGAATGGTTACTAGCATTTTTATTAATTTTGGTAGTAAACGCGGTTCATAATAGATATAAATAATTACAGACTCATATCTCTCCTAACAAAGGTAAAATGTTTTATATTTTTGGAAGTTTTGGTTAGTTTTTTCATACTCTTATTAGAACTAAAATATTTCATGTGTATTATAGTCTTCTCCATAGAAGTTTGTAGTTATGGAATTACCAGTAAACTACTACCTTAAAACGAATGTTTGAATAAGAATAATTGTGTGTCCACATTTAATTGAGCTAAGAACAATATGAATAAAGATTTGTTTTGTTTATTTTAATTAGTACACAGCAATTTGAAAAATATTCACTGTACATTACACTTGTTGAACTTTATAGTGTGAGTTATCAGATTAAAGTAGTTGCATTTCTATTTATTTGATATTATTTACTATCAAACCTTACAATTTAACTAACCAGTAGCTTCACAGACCTTATACATAAACAAGAAATGAACTTTGAGGAATATTCAGATAAGTTTTAAATTACAAAAGAAGGAAAAGGTGTTGCTCACTGTACAATTCATAGTAATTGTGTTTTCGTAGAAATTTTCAGAGGGGTTTCTTTAGAAGAAAAGAGGATTACTTTAAAACGTCGGAAAGTCATAAAAATTAATTACTCATGTCTTTTCTTCGAATTCTAGTCATCAAAATAAGGAAAACGTGCTTGTATAAATATTTAATTTAGAAATTTGTTACTCTGGCGTATCAAGTAAGGATAAACTGTTAGTAACTGTTTTAGAAGTTAAAGATCTCTCAAGGAGAACAGATGCAGATTCAGGATCTTCGGTATCCGTAAGGAATTACCTGTCAGTTTTAATTTCCACACTGACCAAATGTTCTCGATGAAATGTTCTTCCTTAGGTGTTTTAGTTAGTTTTCTAGTATCATATACGAATAAAATATGACACAATATGATATCCATGTACATTGCACTAGATAGTAGCGGATTGGAAAAAAATAGAAAGGAGTAATTTGAGTTACATTATTCGAAGTTCATGGTTGGCTAAAATGTTTTCTTCATTCCGTTGTCATTCAAATCATTTTGCGAATGTTGAGTTAAGCTCAGTTTCACCTTCTGAAATATGACGCTATTGCAGACTTAACTCTCGGAATCTGGAGTCAACGTCCGTCTTAAGAGAAAAAATAAGTTGGTGACGAAAAAGCTCAAAACGAACTCATTGCATTGTTTCAATATCAGAGACACCTAGATCACAGAATTGATTGGAATATAGATAAAGAAGTGTTCTCATTGTATCATCAGGTACACAATTGATTGTACTAGGATGTTTTAGACACGATTTCAAAGCACGATGGAGGAACTGAGTTTTCTACACATAACGTAGCTATGGTGGGAAAGGTTAAATCAATCTTTCCCACTGGCGGCATGGGTGGGAAACCATTTCATTCCTTATACTTGATTACTCAAATTCCAATCTTGTTTTGTAGAATAGTAAAGTTTAGACAACGTTAACTCACTTTAAAAAATGTATAAATATTTACAAAATCATTTTTTGTTCACAAAAAGCTGACGAGGGACCTATTGACCAAATGTAGTTTGAGATTCGTGCAGAATTGGTGATGTATATAAGTAACTTAAAAATAACTGAAAACCTAGAGTCCTTAAAAAGTTTGGCAAAAACTGTGAACTTAAGGCAAAAAATGAATTTAATGTCTCTATGTCACGATTAGCTTCATGTAAGTTACGTGAACCATATTTTAGTTTGTTTATAACTGTTAGGCTAAACAGAGCACTGAGGTTTTGTTTGGAAAGTTCATTGGCTGAAGACAACTGTCAGTACTCCTCCCCCCCCCGAACCCACGTCACCCTATCTTTTTCAATTTGCAAGTACTCCACCAGCAACTTGGTAAACCGAATCTCCATGATGACGCGTAACTTCCTGGTCATTATCATCCTTGTGCTTTTGTGTTTGCTTCTCCTGCCGTACCGTGGATTTCTGGTTAAGAGTTTTTTATATATGGCGTTTTTGTTGTAAGCTTTGACTTTAATCTTAAAAAATTAATTAGTTTACATGTTGCTTACATGCTTGAACCGGGTCTCCATGATGTCGCGTAACTTACTGGTCATTATCATCCTTGTGTTTTTATGTTTGCTTCTTCTGCCGTAGTGTGGATTTCTGGTTAGGAGTTTTTTTATATATATAGCGTTTTGTTGTAAGCTTTGACTTTAATCTTAAAAAATTAATTAGTTTACGTGTTGCTTACATGCTTGAAACGGGTCTCCATGATGTCACGTAGCTTCCTGGTCATTATCATCCTTGTGTTTTTATGTTTGCTTCTTCTGCTGTAGTGTGGATTTCTGGTTAGGAGTTTTTTTATATATAGCGTTTTGTTGTAAGCTTTGAATTTAATCTTAAAAAATTGATTAGTTTACGTGTTGCTTACATGCTTGAACCGTTTCGCCATGATGTCGCGTAACTTACTGATCATTATCAGCCTGGCTACCGTGGCGATCTTATTATTTTCGAGTGGTAATTTTGTGTTTCTTTATTTTTTACGTTTGCTTCTTCTGTCGTAGTGAGGATTTTACATCTTTAAAAGTTTTCAATATATAGCATTTTTGTTGTCAACTATAATTCCTATAAATTTTTTAGTTTACGTGTTGCATTCTCAAACTTATGTTTTAATATTTCGCATCAGGCCCAGATGTTTTTGTTGTTGTATCCTTTAGGGAAAGCAAATGTATCGTTATACTGTTATGACTGAAACAGTGCTATACACCGAGAAATAACTATCTAAATTTCGCGTACATATTTTAATATTATCTTTTGACAATAGTATTAACCACACGTGTGATTTGACTTTCCTAGAGTTTACACCTAGATTCTTTATGGCAATTACAGTTTTACGCATCTTAAGGAATAATTTTATTTTAAAGAAGGTGAGTGTTTTTAAAGTGCTCTTATTTTGGAAGTCTTACTTCGTAATGATCAGTTGAATGGGTCAATCAAACTTTAATTTGTCGTAGGAGGTTGGTTGGTGAGTGCAGACTTATTGCGACCTGTATTCTGTAGTTAGTTTTAATAATTAGTGTTATGTTTAGTTTTTTATTAAGTGAATGTTTTAGAGTTAGTGAAGTTGACACACAACATGGTGGTTGTGATTCCTAACTTACGCGTGTCATAACGCTCTGGTATGATTTGTTTATTTTAACCTAGTTTGTAATTATGTTTTAGGTTAGTTGTATACCTGAAGAAGAAATCAGATTGCAGATCTTGAAACGTAGTGTTACTGATTTTTTTTATCACTGAATGATGGCAAATTTCCGGAAATATCCTGTTTCCTTCACAATCCTTCAATCGTCAAACAAGGTTGTACAACAGTTAAACACTACTTCGAAGAAAGTGTCATTATCGATTTTATAACAACGGACATGATGAAAGAATAACGCTCTTAGGCCAGATTGCGATATCGTTACGTTACAAGATTCACCGCCAGACTCGGGAAATTTGTGTTGGGAATTGTGTTTTCCAGACTTCCATACGTACCGTGCGGTCGTTTATTGAACCAATTACAGTAACAAGCTTAAAGGGCGCTCTGCCTAGCAGCTGAGATTGAAACTGGTGTATGGCAGATTAATCATCTCGGTTCAACGAAATGATTTAAACAAGCGTTCTAAACCGTACTAGTTAGCGTATTTCACGTACGTTATATCGGTTAGTAACGGTTTAAGATATTCTAAAATAAGTAGTACAGAGAGAGAAAATGAGTACATTTTATATAGTGTTTAATGCAAATTAATGTGTAAAACTACGATTCAATTATTTGTACTTGGCCGTATCTGTCACATATGCGTTTAAATAACTAAACTAACATATGTTCAGAAGACCAAACACCTGTCAAATGACTTATGTTTACATTTATTAAATCTGTATAAGTGGCAATAGCCTAATTTAATTTCAATAAACATTGAATTACATATTTTATATATATATATATATATATATATATATATATATATATATAAAAAGGTCTAATATAATCTGTCATTCACAAGAACATTGATAGTTACAACAGTATGTAAACGAAGTAAAGAACTAAAGTCAATAAACGAACGTAAGTAAATCAAATAACATTTGAATAAACGTAATACATTTTTCAAAATCGTAAACAATTTGACGGATCATTATGACAATTTGTATGTATATGTATTTTTCCACGCAAAAGAGTTATATGATATGCTCATTGATGTAACTCACCACCAGGAGGCGCTGAAAAAGATAAGTTTTAAAGCGCCTGCACATTATAAACTGCAATTACAAAACAGTTACGTATATTAAAAATCCGAACACTATTTGAAGGCGCTAAGTTATGATGTATATTTGAATTTAAAATAAATTTCAGGTTGAACTGAAAGTTTCAGTGTTAGACCACTTTATAGTAAAGTACATACATGTGTACAGTGGCTGTAAGCATACACTTTTTACAGAATTCTTTATCGTGGCAACAAGGTTAACTGTACATCGGCGTTGGAAATATAATTCACTTCAACAAGAAGTGCTCATACACGGGCAAAGCTCACTCAAGGTGTGCGAAACTACGGAGAAACAGCTATTAAAAAATAAAAAAGGGTCTGAACCGGTTATACCTGGTCGGTAAGATCTCAGAATCAGATAACTCGATAAGACGGCTGCCTTTCACTGATAAGGAACAATAAAATCTTCTGGGGCGTTGAATAATACAAGTAATTCCTCCAGTTATCAGTGCAAGGTGTTGACTTGCACTGCTGGCTAAGAAAGTAAGACATTCTTCGAGACAGTGCCTATCAGGTGATATAAGGGCTTCCAGAGGATCATTTGTTGGCTGAAAAAGAACAACTTTGCGATAGAAATGCAACAATCTTCTGTAAACTCGGATGATTGTAATTGAAATGTTTCCAGATCAGATTCTTCAAACTATGAATATGGTGTGTTAGACACATTTCCAACGTATAATGTTGTGCTTCCCATATTGTGTTTTCCACTCTCTATGTCTAGTTACAATATGCAATGTTAATTACCATTAACGGATTTAAAGCGCCTCTTCCACATAATAACCAACGTACATAACACTAAATTAGATTAAACGATTTTAACAAGAAAAGCAAAAATAAATGTAAACCCAAAACCTAAGTAAGGATTCCTTTCGTTTAGAACCCCTCTGTAAATTGAGACGAATATAAAAACATTGCTAAGTTCAATTTCTTTTTCTTTGATACTTGCAGGTTTAATTAAAGGAAATGCTTTTGATTTGTAAGTGATAAAACGAGATCACTTGTGACTAAGCAATTAAACATTGAAGGGTCATGATTTAAATAAAGTTAGAATTTACCTTATTTATTCATGCAACAGTAATATCTTTTATATTTTCTTTCTTCAGATTTGAAAGACAATTATCGCAACACCAGTTGCTCTTTCTTCTAGTACCATTTCCATGGACATCCCCGCTTAGAGGGAAATGTTACCTGAATCTCTAGTATGTCTGCTTAAAATAGAAATGGTGGTGTTTGATATTCATGAAGCTGTATGGTTTAATTTGTAAAGGTTGCATGTATATCGGTTTAGTACAACAATTTCATTTGTATACGAGGCATATCAAGAAAGTACGTGTACAAAGGCTTTCACGGCCGGAGGGATTTTGTTTTCGACATGTTGGCTACACTGCCGCGTAGCTTGATTCCTCCCCTTCGCAACGGACAGGTTCGAGATCAATAAGTGGAGAACTGTCGATTCGACAATGCGTTTCGTGAAAAATGTCAATCCAATCTCTCGCCAAGTGCGAAATACACTGTGTCATCTGTTATCTCTTTTGGAGGAAAAGATTCTGGTTGAAGTTTATAATGAAGTAAAAACTGCAAAAGGTGATAAAGCTATGAATCGTATGAGCGTGTTCAAGTGGTGTCCCAAGTTTTAAAACAGTTGTACGTGATCAGAGGAGCTGAAAATCTTCAATAGTGACTAAAAATGTGGAAACAAATTGAATATGCGCTCCGTAACGATCACAGATTGACTGTGGATGAACTTTTTGCAATATTTCCGCAAATATCAAAATCTCCGCTACACGGATCCATTACAGAGATCTTCGGGTATCAAAAACTATCCACGAGATGGGTCCAAAACAGTCGACAGATGAACAGTTGAATGTTGGAGCGCGGGCAAGAAACCCCACATGGAGATACATTTCTCCGCTCCATCGTTTGAAATTATGCACTTTTTACCTCATTATAAACCCCAACCTGAGTTTTACCCTTCCTAGCGAGATAACGGATGAAACCGCGTAATGCACATTTGGTGGGAGATGGGATTGAAATTGTTCACGAAACACATTGTATCGATATTCGTATTGACTCAACGTACTGACCTCGAACTGGACTCCTTGCGAAGGGTAGGAATCAGGCAGGCTACGCGGCAGTGTAGCCAACATGTCGAAAACAAAATCCCTTCGGCTGTGAAAACCTCAGTATCTTACTATCTTGATAAACCTCGTACTAGAAGCCAAGAGCCAATCGCAGTATATATAATCACAACCTAGTTTGTTGTAGCATAGGTATGGAATGTTTCCATAAGAAAAAGATTGATCGCCAGCCGCTTTAATTTTGGTGATCGAAATGAAAGAACACCAGAAATGTTAAAAATATAGAAAAATGATTCTTCTTAGATATTCAATAGCGACGGCAAGTGTAAAAATCATATTATTATTTCAAATTATCCATAGTCAAAAATTGAAATAGCTTCAAACTAACCCATAAAAAATTAATATATCAGACATAATATATTTATGTGAATAAATATATTACCACACATATATATGTGAATTAATATTATTACCATCTGTTTTGTTAATTTTGCACCAGATTATTTTAGTTGTGATGGAGTGTAATTACTTTCGAAAAATAAATATATTCTATTCTATTCTATACATAGACTACAGGACAAAAAGTAAAAATTGCAAATTTCTAGACAATACTTGGTATTATCTGAAAATTTAGCTTTGCTGAATCTAGTTTATCTTTTATTTTTGCGCCTGTTGAGTAGTTCAGAAAATTTTGTTATTGATGGTGGTTGTCTTGAATGGATAATACGATTTCGGACGTTTTCCCTGTTTTGTAACAATGGCAAATTACCGAAAACCAATTATAATTTCAAGTTTAAAACTGTAACCTTGATAAATGTTATTGTTTAATATTTTTAACCCATTTGATACCATTTCAAACGTCCACCAGCACAGTTACGACTGACGACAGATTTCTTTCTTAAGGAAAATTACTCTTAAGATTTCACGAAAAACTAGGTTGTTTACTTATACAATGCAAACTGGTTCTCGGATCTTGGACTAAATACATGCAAAATAAAATCTGTTCTTTTATTAAATACATTTATACAACCAAAAAAGTAATGTTTTATTGGTAGTCTGTTATATATAAATCCAAATTTATATACACAAATTTACTTGGTTGTGTCTTCTCAGAGCACAATAAAGTACTTTATATAACCATGGTTATGAAGTATGTTCCTAGAACTTTAACAGTTCATTAAATTAACACCTGATAACGTTTAATTAATATGATTTAATGAGAAAGCTTATGATTGATCAATTGAATAAAGAAAAAGCATTTTCTTTAATTAAATGTCGAGGAGTCCAAAGAGACAGAAATTGCACTTGTTGAATTTTTTGATTCGTATCCGCTTTAAATTTTTTATTTTATACAAAGCGTGTTTCTAAAAGAAATTTATATTAGTTAATATATTATGCAGTATTTTTGCAAAACTCTTTTATTACACGATTAAATGATCCCCATATTTCAGTCTTTTTGAAATGTATAGCTTTTTTTCGCTGAGCGTTAGTGGAGCTTATTACTAGAGGGGCTGGAAATATTTAATTTGTGACTGTCTGTCTGTCCGCCTATATCTCTAGAGTGTACTGTGACATGACATTTTTGAATTCTATTGGGAATATCTAGTTTGATGGTGGGGTAATGGTGCACGTCTAACAACGTATAGTTATATATATATATATATATATATATATATATATATATATATATGTGTGTGTGTGTGTGTGTGTGTGTGTGTGCGTGCGTGTGCGCGTGTGCGTGCGTGTGTGTGTGTGTATTTATATCTCACAGATTCTACTCGAAAATGAACGAAGATGTGTTTTATATCAGTCTAAATCTATAGAAAAAGTTAAATAGTACCATTGTCTTTTAGGTTTAATCATAATTTATATTTAATAAAGATGTATTGTTAAAAGTACATTAAGATTGACACGGCACCTTTTCTTTATAAACTGAAAAATATTGTTAACGTTTTAGAACATTTTTAGCTAGTATTGGTACATTAGTTCAAAAGTACAGTCCAGCGACCTTTAATTTAGCTTTATCCTTGCCGATTGCTTCAAAGGGATTGCTTGGTGCCAAATTCTGACCATGTTATGTTTACGCCTTAATTTGCAAGGTAGATGATTACTTACCTAATCACTAACATCTAAAACGGCTTTATAAATATTTGTGTTAACTTAGAGAATGCACACACTATAAACGTTACCAAATTGAATATAATAAGCAATTTTCCAATAATTGATGAAAGGAAATTCACAATTATGCCATAATTTTATTAATAAATAATATAAAATTATTGGATAATTGTGACCTTTCTTTAATCAATTATTAGGAAATCGTGTATTCCAATAAGAAGAGCTCCTCCTTCAATGAAATAATTAATAAACAATATTTACATAGAACATTTGATTACACTTACTTTAGAAATGCTCTTCAAATTAATGTTTCACAATTTTAGAGACCAATATGGGGTTTGTCGTTACTTAAAGACCAGTGGAGCATAGCAAGGAGGGATTTTAGAAATTTATCCCAGGGACTGTAAGTATTTCTGTGTAAACTTTAAGTACAATCAGTTCAATAGTTTACGAGTGAAAGGAAAACAAACAGACAAAGGTACGTTCGAATTTATAATATTAATTAGGATAAGTAACCCAAAAGCCGAAATTTAGTAAACAGTTACACTCCTGTAAATATTTATTACTAATTTTTTAAGATTTCCAATAAATGTATGAAATTAAAAATGAACCTTAACATTTGTGTTTAGTAGCAGGTTTTTTAACCCAGACAAATTTTCTATGTATTTTATTTGAAAGAATTTAGTAAAAGTTTACTGTTGATAAACTATGACAAGAACGAACTGCCTATGTGTTGAGACTTGTTGAATATTGAACGCCTAATGACAGCTGAAGAGCAAAGCTTCGTAAATCACAGCCACAGAGAATTCCAATTTTACGAGTCACGAAGCCCTTCTCGTACGTACCTCGCGTGCTGAACAGCACTACATTTGTAGATGTCCTCATATTTTCAAAACAAGGGGTAGGGTACGATAAGCGGACCCGGTTTTTTATATCGAAAATGGCAAACGATACTACTTAATCATAACCATCGATACAATCAATCGATACTGATTAATTATTTTGAATAATTAACTTAAATAATCTATATCAACAGCTGCAAACGCTTTCAAATAATACGCGTAAGGTAATATTTCAATTTTACATAAGTAACATTTGATTATTAAAAATGGCAGTAAATTTTAGAAAATTACACGACATTGCTTTAAAAGATGATAGGAAATGTTTTACGTGGCTTCAACATGTTGAAATCGTACCGAAAAACCGAGATTGTGAAATTTGTGGGAAAGAAACAACTGTAACTGTGAGAGGAGCAAATATGGTCATCTTCAGTTTTCTTAATTTTGGTTATAATAGTTTGTTTCATCACTGTAAATATTAAATTTATATTTTAATTTAAAACATTTATGTGATTATAACAATATATTATTAAATTATAACAATATGTGATATTAACACGAGTCACTTCCTCATATGTGTAGACGACTGTCTGGAAAACGCTTGTTAAAGTGCTATTATGCTATGTTATACAGTGCATTTGGCGAACTAGCTTTGATCCACGCTCAGTGCATTGTTACTGATATATCACAGTGGTCCTCATTAAAAAACAGCCAACGGACCATCATTATGTGTCTACATGACAGAGCGCATAACTCGTCAATGTTATCATGTATTCATTACCCATTACGGTGCAGAACTAGTGTTGCTGACATATGTATAACTATCAATGTACTGTGAATTATGACTGCACTTTGTGGTACTAGACAGGTGGTGCAAATTAGATTTAATAGCTTTATATGCATTATGCGTACCGTAACTGTTTGGAGACCTGGTTTGTATGTCATTGGTAGGGCGATGAAAGAAGGACACTAGAGTTCGAAGATGTTCTTTAATTGTTGACCAATTAGAAGGCAGTACATTTAGGGTCCGTTCTGAAGCAAAAGAGACAGGAGGGGTATCTAAGAGGCCCTTTACACTATTAGCCTGATGGAAGAGGATGCGTATCACGCCGGTGTACTTACGTCCCGAAATAATTAATGAGCACTGAAACTCTGGCCTCGTCTCGGTAACATGTGTGGGGACGGTTAAAGGACTTTTACCCAATCAGTACAAGGAAAACCACCTCGGGATCGCCAACCAATCTGCCAGCTTTGGGCTAAATCTCGGATTTGGTAACACGTCCATAAGATGGTGTCCTTTTTTGCCTCTTAGAACACCTGCGGACCATGAGCTACTGTTGCAAATTTAGAGGATAGGAAATCACCTTATATTACACTAATGAGTTACACATTTGTCAGTGGGATTCGATGTAGAAAACTTGAAAATTCTAAGATATCTTAAATAGAATTGTTGTAATGCACAGTTTATGTAGGCTACTACTTGTTCCTTTGAGATGAGTGATATTATAGTGGAAATTTGAATGTAGTAAATAGTTCATTGTAGAAAAAAACAAACTCGATATTTATAATATTTGTGTTATTTCTGAATGTACTTATTATAAAATTTTTAAAATAAAGTACAAGTATAAAGTAGCTATATCAGTAACACAACAAATTATGCAACTTGCACAGTGGGAGAGTGAAATATTTGTTTTATTCCTTTTGTTTTAAATAAATGCAAATTTCAACCATTTACTTATCAGTAAAACAGAGAGTTAAATTACAAACTTTATTTTTATTATAGCGGTATAAAGAGAGATTGTAATAAGGTAAAGCACTCAATTTCCTGAAACTCTTTTACAATCCAATTATTAATTTTATTTTTATGTTATTTTTAATCACAGTTACAACCCATATTTTATTCATTTAGCATCTTATTTTTGGTTGTTCTCATGAAAATTGTTAGAATTTTTCAACCTTAATTTAAAGTGCTGTTATTTTCTGTTAACTTTACACTAATCAATTAAAGATATGCAGTGAATAAATTTACTTAGTAAATTCAAGAACATACAAAAGATTATATGTAAAAAATTTATATTTCCGGACTAAATATATATTAGTATTGTTTTGTAATGGACTGAAGACACAGCTTTTAAATTTGTAAGGATGTTTGAAGCATACTTCATTGTTTTGTGAAAAATGGTTGTACAAGAATTGCAAGTGGCGGAGCACAATCTACTTCCTTTTAAGGGATGTAACGAAGGAAGACTCGACAGTGTTACAGGAACCGGAAATGTGTTGTAGAGCTCCATGAGCTGTGAGGTCAGAGCTGACACTGTGCTGTGGAATTATGATTCATATATAATATTATAATTGAAAACATGCACTGTGCTCGAAGTTACATTATTCTTCCTCCCATTAGATGTCTGCCACTGAAATGCGAAAATCATTGAAATTTTAGTACCTCATTCACCCTGACTCATTCATCAGTAACTCTTCAATTTTTCTCATTCCTAGAAAGATTAAATTTGACACACTTGCCTCTAATGATATCAAGAGATAAATGCAATTTTTATCGTAAAGATCAACCACCCATAGGGATTAAAATAGGGTTGAAATCCCTAGAAGATCTATGTTTTCTTCTTCAACTTCCCTATGATACTCACACATGTATCATGCTGCCAACAAACAAATGAAAGAATTTTTATGAAGACCAGCCACCGATAGGAATTTGAAGGTTAGAAACACTGGAAAAAGTCTATTTTTGCTTTTACAAGTACTAAGTATCTTAGTTAAATGAAATTTTGACATACAAGTTCCTCATCACCAGTATAGAAGAAAAAGATTATTTTTATAGGGTCAACCACTCATAGGTGTTAAAAGGGGTTGAATCAGTCCTATGTATTTGGTCAGTGAGAGAAGACCTATTATGACCTGTATCTTGTAGCATGTTTTAGAGTTATTGGAGTTTACCCATAACATGATGGTTGTGATTCCTGACTTATCTGTCAAAACGCTCTGGTGTAATTTGTTTATTTAAAACTAAATTTTAGCTACGTGTTAGGTTAGTTATTAACCTGAGCAAGAGGCCAGATTGCAGATCTCGAAACGTAGTGTTCCTGAATTTTTGTATGACTGAACGATGGCAAATGTCCAGAAAAAAATCCTGTTTCGTTCTCAATCCTTCCATTGTCCAAAACGATTTCAAACAAAGAATTTTTGATAGGAAGGGAGAGGTATAGACTGTCCTAAGCTCGACATTCACCAGAGGTAGAGTACAAACACATTTCACACTCAGCCTCCATTGGCATCAGGACGATGGATTATCCAGTGCACAAAACACCACATTTATCGAATAGGTTTAAAGAGAAGAAGGCTGCGGACAGATGCTCAGACCGAAAATGAGCAAAATCGATCAAGCAGCTAAGTCATGTACTGGAGTATAACATTTTAGAAATACATTTAAAAAGTGATTACATTTAAAGTGACATGTGTCCAACCCAAAACGAGCATTTGAGATCGAGATCCACGTACTCATAATTCTCATTTATACATTTACCTGACAAAAATACCCAGGACCTCAGGATATGACGTCCATATCAATAATTTGTCTCCTGTGTAACTAATACAATCAAAGGTGGAAGGCAGGATTAAAACTTAGTATATAAGCGTGGAAGTTATATGGACATTCCAATACATTGTCTACACTCTTTTCGTTCTAAAATTTGTTATATTATGTAAAATAATCTAATTTACATAACCACAAAATAGTTTATTTTGCAAGAAAATTTTTGATTTATATTATGTTAAGGAATAAATTCTGGTGACACAGTGACAATAGAGGCGTTCACCCAACGTGTTAATTCAATTTGTTATAATATTATTGTTAACAGCAAGAGTCACCAGTGTAGGAACCACAGCACTAGAATGTGGTTACTTTAACTATTTATGACCACACTTGGGGTTTATACAAACCATTATGGATCATTAGTAATCCATGGTTCAATTACAAATTACCAACACATAATGCACTTGTATAGTGTAGTAATCCGAACTGTAGATACCATGTGTTTATTTAGTTTAACTTAGAGCTCAAATTGGCAATGCTAAAAACCATTCAGTGATTACAGCCCTTATCATTCTCAGTGTCACCAGAATGGCAGGAATTTTAATGTTTATTGTTTGCTGAGGATTGCAAATGATATTTTTTAAATTAGCACGTAATCCATGAATGAGCCGGCAGAATTTAACATAATTGGCTGAGTGTTAGTAAAACTTATCACTCGATGAGCTGGACATATAATATTTTGGCTGTATATCAGTCTTACCCGACTGTACGTGAAACGGCTAATCTATAAAACGAAATGCTCTATAGCCTTGAAGTTTTGCGTTAAACTCCATGTATATAGTGGGAACATCGAATTCAACGATTGTATGCGTCAGCTAGTGGGATATAGCTGAACGTTAGCGAATATTTCGATATTTGTACTATGGGTAACAATGATGCAATGAAAACTAGCGGGATTTATACTTTAAAAACAAACTCAGTAAACTCATGTGACATAATGATATAAAACCCAATTTGATTAACAAAAATTTAAATGCATCATCTTGCAAGAAATTTAAAAGATTTCATACGTAAACTTTAAATTGTAAATAAAACTTAATTTCTTCATAAACAAGAATGATTTCTAACGTATCCATCCATGAATTTAGTCTGGGCGTCATAGAAGCCTTTTATTCTGTGTGAATACAACGTTTAGTATGGGTAGTCTATATGTATGTTCGAATCCTTTTTATTATCGTAGCAGTTTTTATCAGTACGGTACTATCTACGTTGTACTGTATCGACCCTTGTTCTCTTTGATTAGATACTCGCACAGGCCAGTGGATCGTAAAGACGGTCTGAATATAGCTTCAAGGGGGTCGTCATTTTGTCTTTTTATACAAAAATATTTCGATTAGTCATATTACACGTTGGAAGATGTGGATATAAGTCGAATACCTGAGATGATAGTGTTAGGAATTTCGACCAGAACCAGTTTCTTTCTTTACTTGTAAATTTCGTAACTATAATTTCCATAGAAAGTTCAGAAATGTTAAGTTTTCTTACGTGGCCGAGGCACGAAGGCGAGAAGAAGACATAAGGGAGCTCAAGATGGTCTCTGATTAAAGCTTGTCTTACTCCATCGTCCGAAAATAGTCTTTAAGGAATATGATTAGATCAGAATTTCTTCAATAGAAGTGAGATTGCAGGAAACCCAAACGTTGCATGATAAGTATTGGAAATCAGAGTCTTACAGTCCAATGCTAGGCAATTTTTGGTAGGAACTTGTAATATTATGACGATGTATACAAAGTAAAAAAAAAATATGGTTGCCTGTAAAGTCGGTTTTACGGGCGAAGATTTTACGTGACAACGTCTTTTTCTCGGTAGAATATTTATTGATATGAATATTATTAAATTGCACAATAGGAACAAGGAATTGAATGAAAATAAGAATTGCACAAATTTTAACTATAGAAATATATTTTGTTTACTAAAACATTGTACATAATTTGAAATTAATTAAAATTTGTTATTGTAAATGGTAAAGTTGAATAAAAACTTTACTAAAATTGAAATTTGAAATTCTTGCTAAACACAGTTAAATTCTAACTCCGCGCGTGGTGATTGGTCGGTTTAGTTCGTTTGTTTGGTCGCACTGTTATGACAGGTTAGAGGTTATAATTTGTTATTTTAAATGTTTGACTAGCAATACGCGCTGTTTCTTCTCAATCGACTGAATTACGATTGATTGCAGAGTGATTTAAACTAATAATGTACTTAACACTATCAACATTTGTCAATAGTATGACATAACCTATAAACTCAGTTTCTCAACTTTTGTGTCAATCTAACAATTAATCAATCAATCATAGTTTACGATAATGAAATATCAGTGTACAATTATTTACCTTTATTGTTGTAGTTGTTGTAAATGACGAATCTAAGCACTCCACATTTTCACGAATAAACATAGTTATCTGCTTTATCCCGTGCGGATCCCGTGCGGCGGACCCACTGGACGGGCATCGTAACGTTACCAGGCGTTACACTTTTTCATGAGTGACTCCGAGCCGCAACCTAATTTAAGACGTTGTCACGTCAATAAAAGACCTTTGTAATTATAATAAGTTTCTCTATCCAACCTGATTACAAAATCAGTTATCAATCTCAGTTTGAAACTGTAACTATTCATCATCAAGCTAAACTGTGTGAGGTTTGTAGTAGTGCAATGTCAGAGTCTGTGATATATTTTAGTCTAATTAACTGTTAGACAATGGTATTCCAATAGTTTCAATTAAACTGGTCAGTGAACATTGATGCAACCACAACAATGTGAGGTGTACTCAGTGATCTGATATTGGTTTGCTCCAATTTCTCGTCATTAATAAAGGTTTTATATATAAACACGCCAGTTTTAGTTTATAATTGATTAGCCTTTCAGTTGGTTTTATTTCGTACACATCAAACTTTGTCTGGGTTTTTCTGTGGGAAATTGTATAAGCTATCTTACGTTTTTCAATGAACTATAACTTATTAAGAATCTCCATCCTTAAAACCCTTTCGCCCTCCGTCCATCTGTCCGTAGTATGACAAAATCTTGGTAGAAAGGTACTACAAACTTGATATTTGGTTCTAAGATTCCTGTGGGTCTAAGAAATAACCGTATTTATTTTCTAGTAAAAAAGTCAAAGGACCGTCTGTATGTCTGTCCGTTTGTGTGATAACTCAATATAATGGTTGTATAAGCTTGAACCTAGGTGTATAGATTGAGATGATCAGAGAAATAACTTTATTAATTTTGTAGTTTAAAGGTCAGAAGGCACACTGGACGTCTGTGCAATAATTATTGTTTGTGATAACTCGGTACGTACATTTCTCTCTATCTAAGGAATGCGTGAACTAATTGTATGATCAAAAGATCAAGCCCGTCTGTCTATCTGTGCGATAATCTTTCGCGTTACATTCTGTGGGGTTATTTTAAATCCGTTGTATAGGTTTATCGTTATTGTTCTATTATTTAAAAACTTCCCTAGATACAAAAGTTTAAAGCCGGTGTTTGCAAAGTACTATGTGAAAGTGGATTTAAAAACTATCACGTAACTTCTAGCCGTGGCAGGGAGATTTATTCACGGGTTGGATATATTTCCGTCACCTCTTTGTATACTAGTAAAACCCTTTATCATGTTGGGAGAAATGAATTATTATTGTACAAATCCCCAAGATTCAAATAATTTATGGACTTATATTCTCAGTGTAAGAATCATAAAATTATTAATTTATCATGAAAAAAATAATCTTATTGTTTTCAAATTTATTTTATTATATTTATTTATTATATGAAGTTATAAATTTCATCTAATAATAAAAATAATTAATTTTATGAAACAGAAACTTTTGAAAAATTATCTATATGATTGTAAATAAGATTTTAAATATTTAACAATTTATTTTATAATATAATTACTGTATGATACTTTAAATTCAGGATTAACACAATTTATTCTCACAAAAGTTAAATGATATATAATTAGACGAATATTAGTCGTAATTTAATTTAAAATGCAAGAAAAATCTTCTATTACAATGTTTCATAATAAGATATAATAGTAGACACAGAAACAAGCAAATAAGTTCTTATAAATATATCTCACTTTGTCCATATATAATTTTTATATAAAAGTTATATATAAACAACGGTTAATGCAAATAATATAAACTTTATATATCAATTAGATTTAAACAATGGTTAAAGAAAATTACTTCAAATATATTTTTAATTAGTATATAATTTTTTAATTTATAAACAAATTTTTATCATATTTTCTTTCTCTTTCTAAAGGCCATATCTAAAAATCTAAAAAACTAAATAAATATAAAACTCTTATTAACTATTTGCCTACTTACTTTTGCTATTCAAAATTTAACGAAACATCTTGTGCTGATCCAAAGACAATTAATATAAAAGAGGTAGGTGTATGAGGAATAAATGTCTTTGTAGTTAGAAAGGTCTGTCTTAAATAAAGACAACTGTTAAAGAAATTTTTAAAATGTGATCATTTGGATTTATGATTACTCTTTCCACATGGACAAAATAATAACATCCAACAACTAATTTAATAGTAACTCTATTATTTTCAACTTAAAAACATAGGATGCAGTTGGATGTAACATAAAATTTCCACCAGGACACTATCTTTTACTTTTGTTGTTCTTGTTACAGTATTAACAGGGTGTTCTAGAAATTTAAATGTGAAATCTATTAAGTACAAACACAGAATACTATATTATAAATTTAGAATTTTTATGTATATCCATTTATTAAGTTTAGCATTTTTAAAGTTTTAAACTGTTAAATTTAACAGTTTTCGATATGTTAATTTCCAACCAGAAAACAAGTATACGAGTAAATATTAAATAAAACGATTTAGGACATATAATCATTTGAAGCTTTTCCTGTTTTTGTGTCTATCATTTTTTAATGTTAACACTCTGTATAGATGTAAAACACCTTAAAACAACTTTAACCGTAACTCTTTTATTTGCAACTTATAACATAGGTTAACGTTGAATTTAATGTACAATTCCCATCAGATCAGTATTTTTTACGTTACTTGTAAATTTTTAAATTTTGAAGTTTCATTAATTTTAAAACGAAAATTATGTTATATATTTAGATTTTTGTTTATGTTGTGTTAATTCAATTAGTTTAACACATATCGAAGTATTAAGCTGTTCGTAATAATACCTTTTGTATTAACCCCTTCAAAAAATAGCACATACATATACTATATAGAGCGATATAGGACATATGAAGGTTTTTCTTGTTTTTGTTTTTTAGCATTGATATGTCGTATAGCTCCTCATTAAAACAACGAACAGACCATCATTATGTGTCTACATGACAGGGCGCATTCACTCACTATTGCTGTACGGAACTAATGTTGCTGACATTTGTATAACCATCAATAACAGTGAATTATGACTGCACTTTGAAATGCAAATGAGATTTCATGGCTTTATTAATATGAGACATACTCGAGCTGATTGGAGACCTGATTTTCACTTAAGCGCTTTGAAGTTGAAAGAAGGGTTATCGATTTCGGGGATTTTAAATCTATGATGTCAATGCATCTGAGTGTGACCAATTGGAATGTAGTAAATGCACACGGAGGGTCTTTTCTAAAGGGCAAGAGACAGCAGGGGAGTCTTAGAACCCTTAAGAATATTAGGCCTGATGGAAGGGGTTTTTACGTCTGATACACTATATCCCCAAATAACCAATGAGCATTGAAATTTAGACCTCGTTTAGTGACATGTGTAGATTATAGGATTATATTTTCAGTAGGTACAAAAAAATTCCCGAAATCGCCAACAATCTTCCAGTTTTAGGCTGAAGCTTTTTAATGTATCCTTTAAAAGAAAGACATAATATTTATAGCTTTGTAGATATAATAAGTGTCTCTGTTTAATCTGATTGCAAAAAAGTCATGAATCTCAGATTGAAACTGTAACTATTCATCATCAAGTTATGCTGCTTAGCGTATGTAGTAATTCAGTGTCATGGTCTTTGATATATTTTAGTCTAATCAACTGTCAGACAATGGTATTCCAATAGTTTCAATTAAACTGGTCAGTGAACATTGATACAACCACAGCAATGTGAGGTATACTCGGTGATCTGATATTGGTTTTCTCCAATTTATCGTTACTCAGCTCAGGTGATGCTGACAGAAATTCAAATTCAAACGTAAAAGCACATAGAGGGTTTTAATAACGTGTTAATTAAATATAACTGAAGGTGGTATTGAACACACACATATAGTTTAATGCAAGTTTTAGTTTATAACTGATAAGGCTTTAAGTTGATTTTCTTTTGTACATACAGAATACTTTATCAGAGTTCGCCTGTAGGACATTGTATAAATTGTGTTACGCTTTTCAATAAACTACAATTTTTTAAGGATCACCTTTCTTAAAGCCCTATCGTCCTCCTTATGTGCGATAAACTCTCGGTAGAAAGGTTATGCAAACTTGAGACGTAGTAGAGACTTACATTCCTGTGGGTGCAAGAAATAGCTGTATTAATTTTCTGGTCAAGAAGTCAAAGGGCAGTCTATCCGAGTCTCTCTCTGTTTGCGCGACAATTTATTCGTTACGTTTAGTAGTCATTTGATACTACGGTATATTTGTTTATTGTTAAAAGTTTATTGTTATGGGTCCATGTTTTTACGCTTTTCTTGGAAATAAAAGATTAAAACTGGTATTTGTAATTTAAAAAGTGAAAGTGGATTTTAAATATTTGACATACCCTCCAGTTTAGCTGGATATGTGTCTTGCAGCAACCATTTAATGCTTATACGCATTCCTTGACAGACAGGAATCGCTAATATGTCAAGAGCGTTATCTCAAATAATAAGTTTGCATTAACACATGATATAAAATTGGGTTTTGGTCTTCACGGAGGAACAGATTCAAAATACCTCCATACTTACCTTTTTTATTTCACACCTCCACACTGCAGTATATAGACACTGCTTTGACCTTTGATTTTGAAGAAACGGTCAAGACTCCAAAGGCTACACTTCATCCAGATTCATCTTCATTTGCATTAACCTGAAATTCATTAATTTTATTTGAAGTGTCGAAGTTATAATCCTGTAATGTTCAGATTAATGAACACCAAATAATTGTAAAGATGTATACTATCTATAGCGACTTGGATTGTTGATATTACTATTCCAGAGTATTAATATTTAAATTATCAATGAGACATCCAAGACGATATACATATTTTTTGATCAGTAAGCTCCTAGTGAATATTCAGTACAATTTACTACTAAATTTGTTAACTATTAAATATTATCTGGTTTGTTTAAAATAAAAATCACAGTTCTAATAAAAAACAATGGATTTATTTTAAACTGGCAAATTAATAAGTTAAACGTTTCAGAATTTTTATCACTCTATTTTCCCCAAAGAATTGACAAACCTTTTAGTAAATTTAAAAATTCCTTTGGCAAGAAATAAAAATATTAATCAAATATATCAAACTAAAAATCAGAGCTCTCTTCTAAAATAAAATAATAAAGTTTTAAAATAAAAATGAAATACCACTTGGAAATAGCTAAAATAAAAATGTTCACTTCAAAGTTCACTCAAAATTCAAAATAAAAATTTAAACTTCTCTTTACACTATTTGAACCTTAATTTTCAAGCCTCTGCAATTCAGATTACAACTCTCTCAAACAATTATTAATGTTCAATTAATTTCCAATTAATAATTCACAGTAAAACAGTTCCAGTTAAATACTAATAAATTACTACTTTTCAAAATCTCAATTAAAGTTATTAACAAAGTTCAATTATTTTAATTCACTTTTCTTGCAAGCATGAACCAAATGTAACTTGGATGATTCTATTATGCTCTATTGTTCTTCGAGAATAAGTTATTCAGATTGCTCTGTAGTTTCTATGAATTTAATGTTTTTCCTATAAAAGAGACAAAAAAATTAATTTAATATCAGATCAAGAAGACTATTTCAATAAAACGTACAATAAATTTGGTGCTTACCTCAAAATCACTCACGGAAAAAATTTAAGAAATACGGCGCACTGCAATTAACTTTACTCACGAAAAAAACCAAAAGAAGGGCGAAAATTATGAGCGGGCGCTTAAATACTTCCCTTTCCTATCAACTTTGCAGGACATCCGTGGTGCTCTCTCATTGGTCCACCTGTATCAAACCAGGAGAACAATACTCGCAACAAGACAAGTTCTAATAAATTCAAGGCAGTCAACCTGCCTTCCTAACAATTTAAAACTACCAGTACTAACTTGCCAAAGGATTACATGTTCGTTTTTACCCTGACATTTTACAATCTAATCTAAAATTAAATCCCAATATTTCGATCCCAAAATTTTTATTTAATTTAAGTTTTAATAAAAAAAATATAAACCGATGTAGCTTTAAAACGCTACACTATCTTATCAATACCATTCTTTCGTTAAATCAAATTAAAAATCAGAACGAATAATAAAATCGATAATCATTCTAATAAACTAAGAGGGATTAAAGATTTTATTTTCTTTACTTTATTTATGATGGATATTTTCATATTTTCAATGAATTGACTGTTAGGTAGGAATTTAAATAAGGTGTCAAATCGAAAGAAATGATGCTTCCAAAAATATTAGAATTAAACCTATCAACTAACAATGCCATGGGCAGATATTTTACAGCCGATGAGCTTCGAAACTTTGACAAAACTTGTGCACCTTTAATTTATTGACGCAAGTTTACAGCTGAACATTCTTTATTCCTTACCCCACCCTGGCATAAAATATTTTTAGATTTATTCTTAGTCTATGAGAGAATCGGGTTAATAATTAAGGAGAAAGTGAAGACGTTTTTTATTATTTATAAATTTTTATAGTTCACTGATGATAGTGTTGCGACTTGAGATAAGAAAATAAATTCTGCGAAATGGAAATCTCTCTGTTGAATATAACTATCTATTAGCTTACATGCTTAAAAAAACTGTCAGACTCGAAAATGAAAGATTCGTTTTTTTATTTAAACATACGTGTGCTCCCGGACTATAATAAATGACATAAAACTCTTTTAAATGTTGTAATTAGCGCTAACTAATATAAACGAACGGCGATGTGTACAGCTGTTTTGTTATTGCTCTCACGTTTTAGCCATCCATTTCCTTTTAATTAAAAATGCGTATAAATACAGAGGAAACGGCTGACCGGGGAGTACCAGTCGTGCCAAATTCCGGAACTGAACAAACACAGGTGTGCCAACATGAGGCCGTAAACTTCATCGAACTTTTCTGCACTACCTATTTCAATCCACTGTACAATACTGAATGAAGTTATAATTGACGTTTTCACAAAAAATTAATAACTAAACATGAACTGTGATGTTTGAAATAATTTACATTATCTGGTAGTATTGTAAGTAATATTTAAATAGTCGAAAAATAAGTATACTTTTTATCAAACCGATGTTTTGAGAAAACGAATCTCTAAGTTCAAAATATCCCATAAATGTTCTGTAACTTGTGTTTGAAAAAGTTAAATTACAATAAATTGTATTATTTAATATGATTCTCAATGTTTTAATTGAAAGAATTAAAAATATTATGCTACACATTTTGATAAAGAAACATATATCATAATTTTTATTCTAAAATAAACTCTTTGTCATCACTATTTATCACAAGACGTTTTTTTTAGTTATTGCTTTGTCAGCAACGATTGATGAAAATAGTATACTCAATGTGTTGAAATATGTCAGGATTAGTAGATTCCCTGAAATGAGGTTTTATGTAATTTAATTCAGTTTTTAATATATTTCATTTGATTTAATTGAAATTTGTATCTAGAAGCAATGTAAATCGTATTCTTTTATCCATAAGTACTTCGGGTTACAATAGCCAAAGTTTGGAAACAGTAAAGGAAACAGGATTTTTCCGGACATTTGCCATCGTTCAGTGAAACAATAAATCAGTAACACTACGTTTCGAGATCTGCAATCTGATCTCTTCTTCAGGTAAAGAACTAACCTAATACATAATTACTAACTAGGTTAAAATAAACAAATCGTACCAAAGCGTTGTGGCACAAAGTCAGGAATCACAACGACCATGTTGTGTGTTAACTTGTTAACGGTTGTTTGTCAACTTTACTAACTCTAAAAAGATGCACTTAATAAAAAGCTATACACAACACTAATTTGGAAACCGGTTACTAAAAAGGAATATTTTACATAATGCATAAGCATTGACAAAAATGTATAGGTATACAAAAGGTTAAGAAAGTTTGTTGTATAAAGAGTACGTACATTTCCAGCAGCAATGTCGTCGTCACAGCAGCTAAAATACAAGTGTGTTTGAATTTAAAATAAAAATAAAATAAAATTGTTTTACATATCTTGGCCTCAGTTTCAATATTAAGAGAAGGTTTATAAAAACTATACTCACACAAACCCTAAGTTTTTCTTCAGATATGTGTTTTGTTATATTTGAATTTCAATTGAGATTTGTATATTTGAATTATCTTAATGGTACAAATGTATATATTTGCAGAAAGGTCTGTATTTTCTAAACTAATTAGAAGTATATGATGATTTTAATGAGGAAATTCAGCATTCTTTACTGTCTTTCTAAGGCACTATTTGTCAATTAGTAGATAACCCGTCTCAAATGTCTAGTGGTCTAAGGGCTAATAAATCGGAAAATGTTTAGTTTAAACGGATTCCTCACTAAATTGATCTAATGGGTATTTTTATGTGTTTAAATTAACTTTGTAAAAATACAATAACCACGTTATATTTATTTTAAAGTCTGTCCATCCTAAACTTATTGACGAATAAAAATTTAATTACCTGTACTCTTTACAAAATAGTCATAAAAAGTATGTAGAAAGTAATTTTTGTTCTTTTCTTAATCACAGCTTTGACCCTAACCTACTCAAAATGTTATACCGTCTATGGACTCATTAAAAAACTGTTTTACCACTGTAAAATTTGAATTTCAAAATATAAAAATGCCTATAAAAATTATTTCAAATAGTGAGAAGGGCTTCCGCCACATAAAATTAAAAGCTGAACTAAATTTTACAACTCTCAAATTTTAAATTATTTTCTGACTTTAACCTTTAACTGTGTTCAGTAAACTATAACGAATTTTCCTTTTTTTCCGTACATACAGTTAAACAAATAAAATTTATTAAAACCTGTATTTAATATGTTAATCAAACTTACTTCAGTCATGCACTCATGCCTACATTTTTCCTGCAAACGCTCTGGCTACGTCCATCTAGGAGTCGGAGAACAATTGTTAATGTAAACATATGTTAAGTTTAAAACAATAATGTATTTAACCCCAGTAAACGTAGTAAAACGTTGCCTTTAACTTGAGTAGTGTGCATTTGAGGTCATAAAATAGCAAAACCTGGGCAAAAACTATATCATAATTTACGGCTTAATAATAACGTTTTCAGTGTAAACTTATATGTAAAAGACAAGTAAATGTGAAAATGAAATTTATTAAACGTGTAATGAAACCTAAAAGTGCAAACAGTTTCAAATTAAACAAAACAGTAACAAACATCTTGTTTTCATGTTAATAAAAAAGTTAGCCTACTTTGAAAATAAGGTACAAAATGTTTTCAAAATGCCCACTACTCAAGTTAGAGGCAATTTTTGATGGTTTAAATAGATTATTAATTTTCTTAATAAACTTTAAATATGCTTAAAATAAAGTTATTTGACAGTCTTTTGTATACGACGTCGTACGAGCGTTCTGTCAAAATTCGTAAAGTGGCTTGAACATCTTACAATTCATGTTGTAATCTTACGATTTAAAGCAAATTTTAAGTTTTTCAAGAAAAGTTTTAATAGTTTAGCTGCTATAAAAACGTTTCCATATTTTTTTTCGCACTGTACACAATTTGTCTAGACAATCTGCAACCCTCGGATCCTGTACATTGCTCTCTGTGTTACACGATCAGTAGACAAATAGTTCCAGATAACGATCTGACAGATTAGGACGGGTATTTGGCTGAAGAGTGATAACGCAGTAAATCATCATCTGTATGCGTTTTTTCCGAGCGTGACTGATTTATTAGTCTTTATCAGCCACATCAGAAGATAAGAGGATTTCGTGTCTCATATTTAGCAGCTAATTCTGGGGAAGACCCCAAAATCCCTACTGATCTGGAGGTTTTCCATAACCCCAACTCACCGGTATTTAGGAGACCTCACGGAGAAAGTTTCTAGGTTCGCCACTGTGTTCGCAAGTTGGATCTGTCAAACTCTATAAAAACTTTAATCGTTCAAATGAAAAAAGCAGATTAAACGTTTATATCCAACGTACATTGCAGCGTTGATGACGAAAATGAAAGATAATTTATATAAGTCGAAAAAACAAGGCCACATAAAGGAAGTAAGTTGAGTTATTTACACAAAAGGTTCATTAATCAATAATAAATGAATACTTTGTAAATTTTAGCATGATAATCGTGTTGAGTGTGAAATATAATTACTTTTTTTACTCAACAGCCTGTAGATTCCCTTCTCTGCCTTATGTGCCTTGCTGATACTTTATAGGTATATGTATATATTTATATCTCGCATATATGTATATATTTATATCTCGCACATATATATATATATATATATATATATATATATATATATATATATATATATATATAAATATAGAGAGAGAGAGAGAGAGAGAGAGAGACTATTCATTAAGTCTCGCAGAGCACCAAGGATTTTGCTAAACATAAAGCAAAAGTCTGCTAAGGAATCTTTAGAGGATGGGATAGAAATAAATACTATTGACAAGTCTCCGGAGAGATAGAGGGAATGTCAAAAGCTGCTCTGTTAAAAGCTAGATAACGAACTGTCCAGAGAGCTTCATCTAACCTTACAATGTGTGAGCTTTTAGACACAACCTTACATCTTAGAGTCAACCCGTTTTTAAAAGTTTAAGAACTGAAATACTTGCGAAATCTAATAACGTCTAGGTTTTCTCGGAAATTTAAGGCTACCATATATATATATATATATAACTAAAAATTATCAAATCAAATATTTAATATGAAGAAATAATGTTTGTACTCAAATTGTCTAGAAATTGTTTATAATTGCTATAAATAATGCTATAAGTGCCCTGTGGAAATGTTGTGAAAAATCTTGAAGAGTTTAAGAAATTTCGGTCGTTCGACCTAAACGTAAAAATAAAGTTTTCGGCAACTCCAAAAAACTTGAATATATTAATTATAGACTACAAAAACATAAATAACTTATATGAACTTGCATTAGTGAGCTCAATATCCATGTCTGGGTCATCATATACTTTGTAATTTTCTAGAATTCTTATATTTTATATTTAATATTGTTTCACGCGCTTCTTATTTTCAATTTTCTTCATAGCCTTTTCTGCTTCGCCCACACGTATCAAATCTGGATGCTTTATTCCAACAGTACAATTTTTACCAGACCTTCCACATGTTTTTTGCATCACTTGAGCCTTTCCTAAACCCTCATAACTATAACATATTACATCATACACTAAATGTTTCAAAAAGTCTTAGCCAAAAAAAATTTTAAAATTTCGCGTCCAAATTAGGTTATTGAATGATTTATTCTAGGTTTGGATTTTTGTTTAATTGAGCAGCTGATTGTATCATAATAAAGCATCTTGACAGCAGTTCAACCAACTTATTTACTTGGTGGAGTAAGAATTTGATGTAGGCCTACTGGAATCTGCAGTATTATATAAAGTTGTCATGAACAGACAAATTTCACCCTGTTTATTAAAAGTCATCAACTTAATTTTTAACCTGAATATAAGTATGAAATGACGTGTGCTTAGTATCAATGTACCCAGAAATAATTGGAAAATAATAATCAATAAAAAATAGTTAAGAATCAAGGTCAAGTATGAGGATGATGTCAGATACCAGAAGCTGCACTAAAATGAAGGTAAACTGGAGCTAAACTCAAAATTCAATTGAATACAACCTACCTACCATAGCCGCGTTATGTATAAAAAACTCGGTTGCTCCACCGTGCTTAGAGATCGTGTCTATCACATCGTAGTGCACTCAATTATGCACCTGATTAAACAACGAGACCACATCTTCTCCTATGTATTGGTCTCTCTGTTATCGAAACGATGTAAATGTTACGTCGTCAACTTCCTTTGGATCTATTCAGGCGTATATAACTCCAGATTCTAAGAGTCAAGTCTAAGACAGTGTCATACACTAGACGCTGCAATAAAAGGAAAGTAAACTGGAGCTAAACTCAAAATTCAATGGAATACACCCTTCCTACCATAGCTACATTATGTATAGTTTTTTAACGTTTCGTATATTCCAACGATATCAAAAGTCTGAAATGCTTATATTCTCATACAAGTTGTTTTTATTTTATACACACCAAATTATGTGCCCTTGTTTCTTGTTTGTCTGTTGAAAACAGTTGAAGAGTTTACATCTGTTTTGGGATAAAATGCATTATATTACTAAACAGTGTACTCTAAAACTTTTATTGCAGAATTATTTGCAATGTAAAAAGTGAAAGGAGATTTTAAAATCTTTCACGTATCCGCTAGCCGCGGCAGGGAGATTTATTCGCGGGCTGGATACATTTCCGTCACCGCTTTGTATGCCGGTGAAACCCTTTTTCATGTGAGAGGAATGTATTGTTACTGTGCAATTCACCAAAAATTCAGATCAGAGATACGATTTTTCACCATGTAACTGTGTAACTGTTTTTCAATTATTAATTATATACACCGTTGTTGCCATGTCCATAGATTCAGTTTTAAGTATTTTATAATGTATAAAACATACTATCATATTGTGAATGTTTTTGGTCTATATATGACATTATAATGTGAATGAACTATAAAAATCTAGTAAAAATTACTTTAAAAGCCCATGAGTTAAAATAATTTGTAAAATACTAAAAATGTGTTAACTCAATATTATTTTATTAAAATGCCTAAGAGTTATTGCACTATGTTTAGCGTTATCAATGATGAATGGTTTATTGTGCAATAAGTAAAATAAAAGTCAAGACCACTACAAGTAAACACAGAACCTTTAGAAAGGAATGAGGTTGTAAATGTACAACAATATTAATATCAAATTTGTTTTGGATTATTCTATTTATTATATGCCAAAACTTTAACATGTGAGTACCAAATTAGTTATGCTAGTTGTGATTTAGTATCTGTATTATATTAGTCAATAATAGCAGTGATTGAAAAATAAATAAATATATATTTATATAGACAGATTCTATATAGACCCGCACTGCTTTATTTACCTAATAATTCTAGTTAATGAAAGTATATTTCACGGAGACAAAGAAAAATCATCAGGAAGGTAGACTGTAATTTATCAGATATTATACTAATTTAAAATATGTTGTTATTTTAAATGACTAAAGTAAACCTTACTGTGTCAATCAATAAAACCGGAAATGTTCACATTGTAGTTCTGTTATGCAGCTCGAATAGTGAAGGATCCGGGAACCAACTTGCGCAGTATAAACAAGCACAAAACCTATTTTTACTGATATCGGTTGAGGAATGGGTCGGTCGGTACCCACGCTAGTTTTTGTGGAGGTCGAAATAAGAGTGTGTTGAGACGGGTTAAAATAGAAAGAATAACGTTTGTCAGATTATATTTTCCTATTTTAAAACCGAAAGATAGACACATACATGACAGGTAAACCACCACCAGCCAATTAGATAACGAGACTGAAAATTACCATAAAGAAAATGTTATAACCTGAGAATAAAAACTATCGTTTGATTTTTTAAACATTTAGCCCTCCTATTAACGCGTATTGAAACGCGTGTAAGGCGTTGAATTTTGTAACATTTAATGATGGTAGATGTACCAAGTCCTATTATATAATTCTGTGCACTATAGAAACTAAATTCCAAAAACGTCATACATTAAAATAAATTAATGATTTTAAGTAATGAACTAAACACGATAATATTATACTTATATCGAACTGCAGGAATTAATTTTAATAATATTACTATCGAATAATTTTAAGGAAATCAGCTGATATATGTAAATTAAATATAAGAAAAACTTTGAAGAAATCTGACGTTCATAAAGAATAATCTTCTGAATAGTGGAAGATTAAATCCACCGACTGACAATGGCATGGCTAAAGATTTTACAGCCGATAAGCTCCGAAACTTTGACAAAACTTTAGAATCTCTAAATTATTGAAGCAACTTTACAGTTCACAGCTGAGTGAACTCTCTTGCCTACGCCAATCTTGGTATAAGCGTTATTAGCTTTGTATTATTAGCTATTTTATGGCACAAAGTTTAATTTGGGGCACCAGCATAATGTCGTTTCAAGATAGAAAATATAAACTAATTACATTTAATAAAAAGTCATCGATTGCAAATTTATCTGTTGATTTATATTAGAAAAAATCAGTAATATAATTTCTCAAGTAATCTTACTTTATTTAAACTCGGTAAAAAAGCATTTCACGGAAAGGGCTTAAAAATCGTAAAGTTCTCCGAAAACGCTTGTGAATTTCCTTTTTGTACTTATTAAATGCTGAAGCTTTTCTTTGTAATAATGGTTCAAATATAAACATCCTACAAAGAGTCTGCCATATTAATATTAAAATTAATGCAGATATAAACTTTCATTTCGGTGAACTCTTTCTTTAGCAAATTAAGTTTTTAAGTGGATGGGGAAACCTTTCTTCGTCCAACCAAAAAAATAGAGACCGCCTTTCAACTTCTAGTTTTTAAGTAATAAAGATTGTATGTAGTTCTTGATTTCTACAGCCCACCTTAACCTGAAATGGAAAAAAAGAAAGGAGATTATTTTTTATCTTAGCAAGAGATGGATTCGAATCCTTGCTGTGAAAGTTGCATCAGTATAGCCCACTTTGCACTATGCCGACACTTCCTGTTTGGTAATATATTCTCCCATGAGTACCTGCAGAAGGAGCCCAATTGGGAAATCGGCCTTCCATTAAAACAAAAAAATAACATGGTAGGCATATATTAACCGTACTTGCAAGGTTAATCTATTTATAATCTATAATCTATTTATACTGCTATATTACCTTAGAATTCGATCTCAGTTTATACCCATCTTCAAATCAACAAATAATCAAATCAATTCAAAGAATCACTCATTTATTGAAACAGCCTTGTTAACAAGAATTCACTTTGAAGGACTTTTGAAATCTATTCCTAAAAATTTCACATATAGCATCGATTGAAATAAATAATAATCTGTATTGTGTAATATGCAAGCAATTAGTTTTCAATTCTTACGACAAAAATATAAATATGAATAGATTTTGCCTAATTGAAGGTAATTGCCAATAACATGATTTCTAATCAGCACCTGGATGTCATTACCAAGGCCTGTTACTAATATTCTGGTATTAAAATAATAATGTCTGTGATATGAAAACATATTGCTCGTCCAAATGAATGCTGAAAATTGTATAACGAATATCCACAACCTTATCAAATAACATAGTTTTGAAATTATTTATAAATATAATAAATTGACTGATAATATATGCAAGTGTGTTATATTTATTCCAACATATTAGCTCCCTATTTTATCTACATTAAAACTATATATAAATAACGTGGAAACGGCTGGCAATGAAGCGCCAGTGTTGCCAACCGCCGGAACTAAACAAATACATGTGTGCCAACATTAGGCCGTAAATTGTTCACCAACTTCATTGAACCCTTCCGCCAATTAGGTTTTGTTTGCAGCCCTGTCAATTTCAACTATTCGTATATTTTCAGTCGATTAATGATGATGTTGGTTGGTCTAACAGAGTTGATTTTTGTTCTGTGCTTTGTTTACACGTTTTAGGTTTAATATGTTTATTTATTTCTGTTATACTCTTTGTTTCTTAGTATTTAATTGGTTATTCTATGTTTTTATTCTCTTTGTTATTGTATGTGTTGTTAGATTGTTTTCTTGTTAAAAACCCATCAGATTGTACGGACCGCGAACAGTACTGTTTTTTCCATAATGTTTGACTCACAAAAATGAGTGCACCCCAGGACATCTTAGTTGGTAATTTTTAATTGCAAACATTTTGATTTTGGAAAAAACCGCCAGTAGTAGCCTCCACTTCTATGATTCAACCAGATCGCATGTGTCTTTTGCTGTTCCTGCTACTCCTACTCATTTCCCACAATATATATATATATATATATATATATATATATATATATATATATATATATATATATATATATATATATCATATATATCATATATATATGAATAACATCAGTAACATTATTACTTATAGTTTAAACATTTCTGTTTATATATTTATTTTCAACAACCTTAATGTTTTATGTTTATTTTAGCGCTCGTAGTCCTTGACAAAAATCTTGCAATTAAACCTCATCTAATATGATGTGGAAAGAAATTGAAAAATAGTCCATTTTATAAAAAATAAATATAGAAATAAAAAAGATATTTTAGTAATTATTTTTATAAATATAAAGCGTTTTTAGAATGAAAGCCCGTACTTTATTAGACAAGTTGTTTGAAAACAGATGCGTTATTGATGTAATTGTACTAATCACTGTATTGTACTAATCAACTGTACTAATCACCGTTAGTGGGGCAGTGGTGTACCATTTAATTAAAATGTTCTTAGAATGATCTGCTGTGAAGACTCATGTAAATGTTATTAACACCATTGGTCTTATTTGTTCATTCAATTATGTTGCCGTGTGATATTATGAATTCCTTTTTTATATATATATTTTTTTCCAATGGTGACATATTAAAATACTGTAGTTGATTAACTTTCTCCATATTGTCTACCATATTAATGTGTATGTCAACTGTAAGGGAAATGGAAACGTGGAACCTTTATAAAAGCATGTCATACCTATTACAGGAAATAACGCTCATATAAACTATAAGTGAAGGGTAACTGCAGGGACACTGATGTGAAGATGTCACTCTGTATTCCTGGTAGCATCTGTGTTTGACGACAAATACTGCACTACAGCCGTGATTCAACCTTCGTACTCTACTCAGGCTATAGCCTTTACATGCTGCTGTTAGATTATTATTTACATAAAGTGAAGAAGCTACTCTGTAATCCTGGTAGCATCTGTGTTTGAGAACAAATGTTTCAGTTTTAATTCAACCTTCGTACTCTACTTAGGCTAAAGGCTAGAAGTTAAACTGCCAGGACCAATCATATCGATTGGGGTTGAGTCTCATAGCTAAACCGTTCTCTGCACAACTTTCCTTGATGCTTGTAGTAACGTGGGTTGTAAACAGAAATATAAACTTTCTGATGAACAAAAGGTAATCATTGTGTAAAAATATAGTGTTCTGTCACGATATCCAAAATAATTTCCATATAATGGTTCTAATCTCGAACCTAAAAGTATAGGTCGAATGAATGTTAAATTATAATTTAGCTTGTTACTTTATGCGTTCAGCTATATATAGAAAATTATTTGCATACAATAACTTCAGGAATTTATGGAGATAAAAACAGCATAGGGCACTGGTTTTAGCGCTTATCAATCAAATTACAGGTTTGAACATTAAAATCAGTTGTTAATAAAATTACCAATTAAAATGTTTTTCTGGACCTTGTAGATTAAACAGTTCGTTATTGGTACTTGTCATCGTCGATTTACTTGAATAGGTTTTTATTAATTTATACAGTCTAGTGCAGTTTAGAAACTGCTTGAAGTTTTTGTGTGTTTAAATATTCAATGACTACACAAAACCGTTGTATTACTATGCACTGATTTGCATCACCAACATTAGTAAATTAGTTGATAAAATTTCATCTACGAATTAAATACCATTGTCATTAATGTTTTGCTTGTTCAGTAGCAAATTACCGATTTATTTTTACAAAAATTTTTAAAGGGAAATACGAACAATTTTTATGTATTTTAAAGTACTCTATAGAAGCTTTATCACATAAAATAGTAAAATTTTATTGTTACATACATGATTAAAATGTATAAAGTAACTTTTACAAATTACTAGTGACTTTGAGATAAACCTTAAATAGAACCTGTCAATCCTTGTAAAGCGACACGTAAATATTCCCAAGCACTGTGTATTTTAACAAATAATGTTCAGAGAGTTTGTTGCTTCTAAATATACTCTTCTCAGATTTATTACTATTAACATTCAGTGTCCTTATAATATAAATGATCAAACTAATTCTATACAAAGGCTTATAAAATTCAATACGACAATTTATGTAATAGAGTGAATCTTTTTAACAGCATTATATAAAATACATAAGAGTAAATATATGTGTCACCAATTTCGGGATATACAGTAAACATAATCATTACATATTCATATTTAACGATCCATCTCTCTTAATAACCTCAGACATCAATTAAAATGGTAGTATACAAGAAAAAATATATCGGTTAGTAGTCCGATGCTACTAGAGGCGATGTACGTTTCTTAATATTCTAGCATTAAAAATGGAAATAAGTAAATATGGATATGGACGATAACAGGGTCCATACATCTTTTAATTTTTGAACATACTTGAGTGATGTACATATAAAAACTTATAAATTATGAGCTGGGCAAGAGAAACTGTTCAAAAATCACTTCATAGATCATTGTCTATTACAAATTTCTTGGAATTTCAGGGCCCTAAAGGGTTCCTGAAGTCATATGTACCCTGCAGCAAGTGATAAGATTTATTTCATAATTTTTTAGCGTTCTATGTAAACCAGAAATTTGTGTTTTTATTGATATTTCAAAATATAAATTAATACTTCAGTATGATGAATAAAATATTACATAAGCTCTTCTAAATTTTTATCAATACGCTTTTTTAAACAAACAGCTAGTGAGAAAGCTCTACAGGCCGTGACTGATATGTCACTGTTACTTTGTCACTACAACATATTGTGGCCATCAGTTTGAGTAACCACAAAAGTACTAGTTACATATTATCTCCTATAAATTGCACTTAAGTTTCTAACACAGCAGACAGTTAGCCGGAGATTACATGAGTACTGTGACTCAGTCAACTAAAAATTTAAGTACAGTTGTAGTTTGTTCTGGAACAGTTAGGACACTACAAAACACAATTTTAATAATACTGCATGCACAACACGCTTGAAAGTTAAAATATATTAGGCATGTATTTGGACTAAAATATATGGTAAAATACCGATTTAAATATATCTCCGAACTACTAATTTATTCATTAATGAATACAAAGTAAAATAAATTACCTTACTGCATCATTTAATAGAAATATTTAAAGCTGATCGCATACTAAACCGACTTTCACCACGGTTAATATTAATTCATATCCAAGTTCGGAAAAAGATTAAAAATAAATGTATTAGATCTTTTCTAGGTAAGAAAGCAGTAGCGTAATTTAATCTTGGAAGAAAATCAGCCGTTCTGTTGATTATAATTACAACCTTTACTCAATTACATTGGGCCTTAACTTACATCCACTTAAAGATAAATCACGTAAAAACAGAAAATGTTAACTACGTTAACAGTCAAAACCATTAATTTACCTTTTAAAAGAAAAATTTAATTATACAATGTTAAACGATAACACCATAAGTATAGTGGTATATAGAAAATCAATAGATGTTGTGTTTACAAGATGCTTAGCAAGATTTTATTCCAGAGTCCTTATTTCTTATTTCAGTTGTTATTAACCTATAATTTATTTTTTTAATTAATTAAAATGAGAATGAACGAATTATTTTTTTTTTAATTTTGTTTAATTCTAAGGTGCAAGACTCACGTTATGTCAGGTTTCTGAAAACTCAACCACAGACAATTAAAAATTCAAATTTCAATAGAAATCCTAGGATAATATTTGAATCATTAAAATAGTCAAGAAAGAAACTAGTGGATAATAAAGATAATGATGAATTCACAAAAGGCTTGTAGACTTTATCGCTCTTACTTATTATTGGTTCGATTAGCCTCAGCCAATCATGATAATTCTTCAACGCATTTGTATTGGCATATATGAATTATTAGAACTTTCGGTTAAACGTACTATTAAATGAGGGTTCTCTACAGCGAAGTAGAAATATTTTGAGAACTGAATTATCCAAGCAATGTGTCTATGTGAACAGGAAAAACACACAGGAACTGAGGCAATGTGTGATATATTGACTAGTCACTTCAGATTTATATAAGACTGTTTGGAAAACCTCTGTCAAAGTGCGATTATGTCCAATTCGTTGCATTTCATCCGAACTAGCTTTATCCGCGCTCATTGGTACTGATATATCACAGAGCTCCTCATTAAAACAGCCAACGGACCATCATTATGTGTCTACATGACAGAGTGTATTAACTCGTTAGTCCTATCATGTATTCATTACCCATTACGGGGCAGAACTAGTGTTGCTGACATATGTATAACTATCGATGACAAGGAATTATAACTGCACTTTGTGGTACTATATACGTAGTGCATATGAGGTTTAATAGCTTTATATGCATTATGCGCACCGTAACTGTTTGGAGACCTGGTTTGTATGTGAGCGTTTCGGTGTTGAAAGAAGGACACTTCACTTCGACGATGGTGTTTAAATTTTTGACCAATTGAAATGCAGTAAATTGTGGGTCTGTTCTGAAACACAAGAGACATGAGGGGTGTAAAAGAGACCCCTTACACTAGACTGATGGAAGAGGATGCGTTTCAATCCTGGTGTACTTACGTCCCGAAATAATTAATGAGCACTGAAACTCTGGCCTCGTTTCGGTAACATGTGTGGGGTCGATTAAAGAACTTTTTTTAAAGAATCAGTACAAGAGAAACCGTCCCGAGATCACAAACCAATCTGCCAACTTTGGACTGAAGCTCGGATGTAGTAACGCATCCTTCGGATGGTGTCCTTTGTTACCTCTTAAAACACCTGGGGACCATGAGCTACTTTTCAAAATTATAAGGGGTCTGTTATATTTTGAGGACATGATATCACCTTTTATTACACATTTGTCAATGGGATTCGATTTAGAAAACTTGAAAATTCTAAGATATCTTAAATAGAATTGCTATAATGCACTGTTTATGTAGGATACAACTTGTCCCTTTGAGATGAGTGATATTATTGTTGAAATTGGTATGTAGTAAATAGTTCATTGTAGACAAATACAACTGGATATTTATAATATTTGTGTTATTTCTGAATGTACTTATTATACACTTTTTATAATAAAGTATAAGTATAAGGTAGCTATATCATTAAAACAACAAATTATGCAACTTGCACAGTGTAAGAGTGAAATATTTTTTTAGTGCTTTTGTTTTAAATAAATGCAAATTTAAACCATTTACATATCAGTAAAACAGAGAGTTCAACTACAAACTTTATTTTTATTATAGCGGTATAAAGAGAGATTGTAATATGGTAAAGCACTCAATTTCCTGAAGCTCTTTTTTACAAACCAATTATTAATTTTATTTTCACAGTTACAACCCGTATTTTATTCCTTTGGCATCTGGTTATTGGTTGTTCTCACAAAAATTGTTAGAATTTTTCAACCTTAATTTAAAGTGCTGTTATTTTGTCTTAACTTTACACTAATAAATTAAATATATGCAGTGAATAAATTTACTTAGTAAATTTAAGAACATACAACAAATTATATAAGAGAAAATTTATATTTCCGGACTAAATATATATTAGTATTGTTTTGTGATGGATGTCCATGAGCTGTGAGGACAGAGCTGACACTTTGTGCTGTGGAATTATGATTCACATATAATATTATAATTGAAAACATAAACTGTTCTCGAGGTTACATAATTCTTCCTTCCATTAGATGTCCGCCACTGAAATGCGAAAATCATTGAAATTTTAGTATCTCATTCACCCTCACTCATTTATCAGTAACTCTTCAATTTTTCTCATTCCTAGAAAGATGAAATTTGACACACTTGCGTCTAATGCTCTCAAGAGATAAATGAAATTTTTGTAATGAGGATCAACCACCCATAGGGATTGAAATAGGGTTAAAATCCCTAGAAGATCTATGTTTTCTTCTTCAACTCCCCTATGATACTCACACGTGTATAATGCTGTCAACAGGTAAATGAAAGAATTTTTATGAAGACCAGCCACCGATAGGAATTTGAATTTTAGAAACACTGGAAGAACTCTACTTTTGCTTTTACAAGTACTAAGTATTTCAGTAAGACAAAATTTTGACATAAAAGTTCCTCATCACCAGTATAGAAGGAAAAAAATTATTTCCATAAGGGTCAACCACTCATAGGTGATAAAAGGGGTTGAATCAGCCCTATGTATTTGGTCAGCGAGTGCACATCTATTATGACCTGTATCTTGTAGCATGTTTTAGAGTTATTAGAGTTTACCCATAACATGATGGTTGTGATTCCTGACTTATGTGTCAACGCTCTTGTGTAATTTGTTTATTTAAAAATAAATTTTAGTTATGTGTTGGATTAGTTATTAACCTGAGAAAGGGGCCAGATTGCACATCTCGAAACGTAGTTTCCTTCTCAATCCTTCCATTGTCCAAAAAGATTTCAAACAAAGAACTGTTGATAGGAAGGGAGAGGTATAGACTGTCCTAAGCTCGAACTCAACAGAGGTAGAGTACAAACACATTTCGCACTCAGCCTCCCTTGGCATCAGGAGGAAGGGTTATCCAGTACACATAACACCACATTTATCGAATAGTTTTAAAGAGAGGAAGGGCTGCGGACATATGCTCGGACCGAAAATGAGCAAAATTGATCAAACAGCTAATTTATGTACTGGAGTATAACATTTTATAATTACATGTAAGGCGCGTTTACATTTAAAGTGACATGTGTCCAACCCAAAACAGGCATTTGAGATCGAGAACCACGTAATCATGATTCTCATTATACATTTACCTGAAAAAAATAACCACGACCTCAGGATATGACGTCCGTATGATTAAATTTGTCTCCTGTGTAACTAATGCAATCAAAGGTGGAACGCAGGATTAAAACTTAGTACAGGTATATAAGCGTGGAAGTTACTAATTGTTATGGACATTCCAATACATTTTTTACGCTATCCATTATAACATTAATTATATTTTTTTAAATAATCTAATTGCATAACCACCAAATAGTTTAAATTTGCAAGATAATTATTGATTTGTATTATGCTAATAAATAAATTCCGGTGAAACAGTCATTATAACAGTGTTCACTCAAAATGTTAACTCAAATCGTAGTAATTACTGTTAACAACAAGAGTCACCAGTGTAGCAACCACAGCACTAGAATGTGGTTACTTCCGTTACTCATGACCGCACTTGGGGTTTATACAAACCATTATGGATCATTAGTAATCCATGGCTCAATTACACATTACCAACACATAGTGTAGTAATCCGAACTGCAGATACCATGTGTTTATTTAATTTAAACACATGGTATCTGCAAAATGGAGCTCAAGTTAAAAATGGTAAAAACCACTCAGTTATTGTAGCTCATATCATTCTGAGTGTTACCAGAGCGACAGGAATGGTTTGTTGAGGAGTGCAAATGTTATTGTTTAAATTGGTCCGTAGTCCATGAATTGGTCGGCAGAATGTAACATAATTGGCTGAGTGTTGGTAAAGCTTATCACTCGATGAGCTGGACATATGTTATTTTGGCCGTATATCAGTCTTACCCCACAATACGTGAAACGACTAATCTATAAAACGAATTGCTCTATAGCCTTTAAACTTTGCGTTAAACTCCATGTATATAATGGGAACATCTAATTCAACGATTGTATGCGTCAGCTAGTGGGATTTAGCTGAACGTTAGCGAATATTTCGATATTTATACAATGGGAAACGATGATGCAACGAAAACTAGCGGAATATATACTTTATAAACAAACTCAGTACACTCATGTGACATACTGATATGGAACTCTATGTCATTAACAAAAATTTGAATGCATCGTCTTGCAAGAAATGTAAAAGACTTCATACGTACACTTTAAATTGTATATGAAACTTAATTTCTTCATAAACAAGAATGATGTCTAAAATGTCCATCCATGGATTTTGGCTGGGCGTCATAGAAGCCTATTATTCTGTATGAACACAACATTTAATTTGTGTATTGTTGTCTATATGTATGTTTATCCGAAGGACATCTAAAGTATGTAGTGAGCTACAGACTCCAATTTTGCATGAGCTCCTGTTACGCAACATGTATTATAGTGTGCTCATTCCTTATTACATAGGTGAGTTCTGTGAATAGATAGACAGAGAGAAAATTGTGTAGAAGAGTACATTTTACACTACCCCCCACGTCACACAGCAGAGAAGTCGCGTAGGTATTAAGTATGTCAGCATTAATTAAAATGTTATGGCAGTTTTCAAATTATAGATGATGCTTTGTTAACACAACATGGCGTCAATGAAACTGAAGGGCGATGTAAAGATGCCATTTCTTTATTCTTGTTTGACCGCATGTCTGCCTCCAGGACACCTTAAGAATGAAATGAGTTATAGACGACATGTTCTGCGTAACCTTAGTGGAGACTGTTACACGTTGTGGCATACTTGTCCCTCGTCTAGAAGTACATACAGTAGCAGACACATGTTGACCCTAATCCACACACGAGTCAAACACAACTGTATCCTGCTTGACAAAGGTTTGCAGTAACTAATGCTAGCAGTAGCGTTGAGAACTGTAGAGCAGAAATTTAACCTACATTTCTGTGTGGTCTGTGAATAAGCAATCACACCAACTTCATGTGGCACATTGTTCCCTTACTGCATTAGAGCCATTCGGAGAATATCCAATTAATGTTATGTAGAATATTCAGCAGCGCTACTGTGACAAAAGTTGGACTTTAAACTGTTCTGGACTATGTGTTGCGAAATAAAGGCTACACATCAATTAAATCTAAACAATACTTGGTTTTAGTTGTAGAAAATGTGATATTATTATTTTTTCCAGCGGTTTAACGAATTTTAATTATAAATACGTTAACAAGTTTTAAATATAAATACATTTTTGGCCTCAAAATATTCTTGGCTTGAATCGTAATTCCAGAAAACTGTTTGGTTTCGTCTTAATTTTGTTTATAAATAAGTACAGAAGGACTAAAAACTTGTGTATCACACTCCATTGTTACGCTCTTAGAACATTACCACGAAATCTTAATCAAGGTACACAATTAAAATATACATACAACGAGTAGGACATCTCAAACTTATTACAGAATCTTCAGTCCTAAGTAAAGCTAACTACCGTGTCTTAAACATATTCAGGGGTAAAAATGGTATTTGTGGGGTCTAAGACGTCCTAGTATGGATCTGAGTTAGAGATAACGCAGGTTCGAATCCTTTTTATGATCGTATCAGTTTTTATCAGTACTATCTACGTTGTACTGTCTCGACCATGGTTCTGTTTGATAAGATACTCGCACAGGCCAGTGGATCGTAAAGGCGGTCTGAATATAGCTTCAAGGGGGGTCGTACTTTTGTCTTTTTATACAAAAATATTTCTATTACTCATATGACACGTTGGAAGACGTGGATAGAAGACGAATACCTGCGATGATAGTGTTAGGAATTTCGACCAGAACCAGTTTCTTTCTTTACATGTAGATTTCGTAACTATAATTTCCATAGTAAGTTCAGAAATGATAAATTTTCTTACGTGGCCGAGGCACGAAGGCGAGAAGAAGACATAAGGGAGCTCAAGATGGTCTCTGATTAAACCTTGTCTTACTCCATCGTCCGAAAATAGTCTTTAAGGAATATGATTAGATCAGAATTTCTTCAATAGAAGTGAGATTGCAGGAAACCCAAACGTTGCATGATAGGTATGGGGAATCAGAGTCTTACAGTCCAATGCTACATAATGTTTTGTAGGCACTTATAATATTATGATGATATATACAAAGGAAAATAAAGGGCTTTGCATGTATAATAATTTTCTCTATCCACCTGATTGCACAAAAAGTTATTAATCTCAGTTTGAAACTGTAACTATGTATTCATCATCAAGCTAAACTGTGTGACGTTTGTAGTAGTGCAATGTCAGGGTCTGTGATATATTTTAGTCTAATTAACTGTTAGACAATGGTATTCCAATAGTTTCAATTAACCCTTCCCGCGCTACGGCAATTTGGGACGCACCATACCCAAACGCTACATATACCTCAAAATTTGTTTTTCCATAAAGTCAACGCTAATGTTGTATTTGAGTTTGTTACCATATAAAAAGACTTTTGGGAACGAAAAAAGTATAATTTTTTTCATACGTTTATTTAAATTATAAAACAATATAAATACACTAAATTTAACGAAATGTTCAACGAAATTTTACTATCGTGTATAATATTATACTATAGTATATTATATGTATAGTATTTATATTATACAATTAAAATAAAAGATTAATGGGTATAAAAAGATCTAAAATTAGCCATCACGGTGTTCAAGATAACGTCAACGTGTGGTACGTCTTGAAACACGTATCCGGGTGCAGGTTCAGCCGGGCCGTGCATGTCTCGCACCCGTAAATGGTCTCCTTGCGTAAACCGTTGCGTGTACACACAACACATCTTCCCAATATGACAAAAACCAATTTGACAACGTAAAACACAACAGTTCCACTCGCAGTCCGCGAACGAACTAAACCGGCGAGTTAGTTCGTCAGTAGCGCTAGGGTCTGGCAAAACAGGCAGTGGCATGGGTAGTGCGCCGCCATTTTGCAGCTTGGAGAAAAACCGGGAGGCGGGGACAACTATTACTGTGCTTTTCTATTGAGGGATATATGCTCCAGCAGTTGCTGCACTCCACCGGTAAAACTGGGAACTACTTACTCCCAATAATAACCTCAATGTTTAAAAGCGAATATATTTGTCAACAGCGTTTTGAGCAAAGTAAATATTGGCGGTTATATTTGTCAACAGCGCGCGAAGGGTCAAACTGGTCAGTGAACATTAATGCAACCACAGCAATGTGAGTTATACTCGGTGATCTAATATTGCTTTGCTCCGATTTCCCGTCATTAATAAAGGTATTTTATATAAACACGTAAGTTTTAGCTTATACATAATTGATTAGCCATTCAGTTGGTTTCATTTTGTACACATCAAGACTTTGTCTGGGTTTTTCTTTGGGAAATTGTATAAACTATCTTACGTTTTTCAATGAACTATAACTTATTAAGAATCACCCTCCTTAAAACACTTTCGCCCTCTGTCCATCTGTCCGTAGTATGACAAAATCTTGGTAGAAAGGTACTACAAACTTGAGATTTGGTTCTAAGATTCCTGTGGGTCTAAGAAATAACCGTATTTATTTTCTAGTAAAAAAGTCAAAGGACGATCTGTGTGTCTGTCCGTTTGTGCGATAACTCAATATAATGGTTGTATAAGCTTGAACCTAGGTGTATAGATTGAGATGATCAGAGAAATAACTTTATTAATTTTGTAGTTTAAAGGTTAGAAGGCACACTGGACGTCTGTGCAATAACTATTGTTTTGTGGTAACTCGGTACGTACATTTCTCTCTATCTAAGGAATGCGTGAACTAATTGTATGATCAAAAGATCAAGCCCGTCTGTCTATCTGTGCGATAATCTTTCGCGTTACATTCTGTGGGGTTATTTTAAATCCGTTGTATAGGTTTATCGTTATTGTTCTATTATTTAAAAACTTCCCTAGATACAAAAGTTTAAAGCCGGTGTTTGCAAAGTACTATGTGAAAGTGGATTTAAAAACTATCACGTAACCTCTAGCCGTGGCAGGGAGATTTATTCACGGGTTGGATATATTTCCGTCACCTCTTTGTATACCAGTAAAACCCTTTATCATGTTGGGAGAAATGAATTATTATTGTACAAATCCCCAAGATTCAAATAATTTATGGACTTATATTCTCAGTGTAAGAATCATAAAATTATTAATATATCATGAAAAAAATAATCTTATTGTTTTCAAATTTATTTTATTATATTTATTTATTATATGAAGTTATAAATTTCATCTAATAATAAAAAAAATTAATTTTATGAAACAGAAACTTTTGAAAAAATTATCTATATGATTGTAAATAAGATTTTCAATATTTAGCAATTTATTTTATAATATAATTACTGTATAATACTTTAAATTCAGGATTAACACAATTTATTCTCACAAAAGTTAAATGATATATAATTAGAAGAAATATTAGTCGTAATTTAATTTTAAATACAAGAAAAATCTTCTATTAGAGTGTTTCATAATAAGATATAATAGTAGACACAGAAACAAGCAAATAAGTTCTTATAAATATATCTCACTTTGTCCATATATAATTTTTATATAAAAGTTATATATAAACATCGGTTAATGCAAATAATATAAACTTTATATACCAATTAGATTTAAACAATGGTTAAAAAATTACTTAAAATATATTTTTAATTAGTATATAATTTTTTAATTTATAAACAAATTTTTATCATATTTTATTTCTCTTTCTAAAGGCCATATCTAAAAAACGAAATAAATGTAAAATTCTTATTAACTATTTGCGTACTTACTTTTGCTATTCAAAATTTAATAATGAAACATCTTGTGCTGACCCAAAGACAATTAACTTAAAAGAGGTTGTTTATTTTAGTAGTTAGTTGTATGAGGAATACGTCTTTGATGTTAGAAAGGTCTGTCTTAACTAGAGCCAACTGTTAATGAAACTTTTAAAATGTGATAATTTGGATTTGGAATGTGATCAGTCGTTATCAGTCAGCCGAGCAGTGCGGACCTTATCGCTGTGCGCCGAGCTCAAGGTCATAGTGAGCCACGTGTAGGTCGATCGTGTTCCGACACTAATAATTTTTATAACAATCTCGAAGTGACGATTTTCAAATAATGCCGGTTAACTGCAGTGTCTGTAACTCAGCGTGTGATGGTGAACCTAACTTGGTGAGGTGTGCAGAGAACTGTGGAGCAGTGTGCCATCTTAACTGTGTTCCGCAGAAAACAAGGAGTTCCAAGAAAGATTGGATATGTAATTCCTGTAAACCGGAGTCCTCATCAGTGGCCAGTAGCAAATCAGCAGGAACCACGACCATCAGCAAGGAGTTTCTATTCAACACTATCGAGGCATTCAAGAAAGAAATGCTGAAAGAGTTGAAGAAGATTGCCACCGAGAACGTTAGCCTCAGCACCTCGTTGAGTTTCCTCAATACCACAGTTGAGGAAAGTAACAAACTAATGGAGAATGTCAGGAAAGAATTAAAGAAAACCCAGGAAGATAACCTTAAGCTTCAGAAAGAGAACTTGGAGCTGCGGAACAACGTTTCCAATCTGGAGGTACGGGTGAGAAACCTAGAACAATACTCCAGGAAACAAAATATAGAAATCGACGGAGTTCCTGAATCAAATAATGAAGATGTTTACGCCATCATCCACGACGTTGGGAGAGCCATCGGAGTCGAGCTGAAGAGAGAAAGAGTGGTAGCAGCTCACCGCATACCTTCCTTTAATAAGAAGAGGACGCCGCCTATCATTGTCCGGTTCTCTACCTTCGAGGAAAAGGACGTCTGGATCAGCAGCTTCAGGAACGTGCGACCACTGACAGCCAATAAGATCAACCCGAGATTCAACTTACAGAATAAAGTGTTTATCAATGAACATCTCTCGCCAGAAAATAAACAACTCCTCTCAAGGACCAAAGAGGCTGCGAAAACGAAGGGGTACAAATACGTGTGGACCAGGGACGGCAAGATCTTCGTGCGAAGAAGCGAAGGAGAAAAATGTAAGAAGGTTGACACTTTCGCTGATTTAGATAAGTTGTAAATAGTTTATGCTACTCGTAATTAGATCTAAGTATGTTATTTTTTAGCTATTGTCTATTCATATTTAACTCTTTAACACTATATTTAATACATTGGATCAGTCTTTCTTCCCTGTAAACAAATTCAATCATATATCGTTTATACATCAAAATATTAGAAGCCTCAGGAAAAACTTTGATTTACTTTTAATGTATTTGCAAAAGCTAGAACGAAATATTGATGTTTTGATCTTAACTGAAACTTGGATTTTTAATAATGAAATAACACACTACCAAATACCTAATTATACCTCCTTCTCTAACTGTAACGAGACGTACAGATCAGGTGGCATAGTGGTTTTTCATCAATAATAGAATTAAGGCAAATGTTATGGAATGTAAGATGACAACTGCAGATGTATTACTACTACAAATCTATTTTGACAACCTAATATTTTCATTACTTTGCGTTTATAGAATGCATGAGTTTTCAAAATTGGAGTTTGTAAAAGAAGTAGAACCTGTTCTCAAAACAATTAAAACCAAATTCTATACTTATTGGAGATTTTAATATAGATATAGGAAAACATAGTCCCGAATCTGAAGCCTACCTATCTCTGTTCCAAAATAATAGTTTTAACTCGCTTATAAATGATAACACTAGAATAACTACAGAACATGCTTCATGTCTGGATCACATTTTCGTCAGGCACAAAAATCTAACAAACTTCAAAACAGGAATTTTTCACATTAACATTACCGACCACAGTTTAACAGCATTAACTCTAAATAACTTTAATGTACACAATTTGCAGCGCAACAAAGAAGTGGCAATTAAAAAAATTAACTTTGAGTGTGTTAAACATTATTTATTAGCTTCCTCCTGGGATGCAATCTATCATACGACAGACGTTGACCTGTCACTAGATATGTTTTATGATACATTACATGAAAGTATAATTTCAAATACCAATGAAAAAGTATTTCTGCCGAAATTCAGCAAAGCTAAATTCAAAAGTCCGTGGATAACGGAATCTCTGTTAAAAAAATAAATAAGAGGAACAAATTAGTAAAAATTTTGAAAAATAGACCGTATGACAAATCTTTTTGCAATTACTGTAATAAATTTAAAGACAATCTCCAAACCGAGATAAGTTGTACAAAGAAAAACTACTACCACAATTTAATTCATCGCAATGCAGGTAATTCAGCATATCAATGGAAAGGCAGCCCCGAAATGATACAAAACCACTGACCGATTGCTCTATTGCCTATTATATCTAAAATTCTAGAGAGGTGCATTAAATCTAGGCTACTTTCATTTTTAAATAACAACAACTTTTTTCATCTAACAAATTTGGCTTTACTAAAGGTAAAAGTACAGAATCGGCTATTGCAACTTTTATGGAGGGAATTTTAAACAGCATAAATAATAGTCATAAATGTACAGGATTATTAATAGATTTTTCAAAGGCCTTCGACCTTGTTGACATTGACATACTTCTAGACAAATTAGAACTCGCTGGAATAAGAGGACCTTTGCTAAACCGGTTTAGTAGTTTTCTAAAATAAAGAACCCAGCAAGTAAAAATTCAAAACTGTCTCAGTCACGCAAAATCTATTGTGAAAGGTGTACCCCAGGGATCGGTACTGTCTGCAACACTATTTTTAATTTTCATAAATGATTTAATGAATGTTCCACTCAAGGGTAAAATAATAGCATTTGCCGATGACGTTGCCATCCATTACTCCAAGAAAAGTTGGGAAAACATATGGGTCAACATTAATGAAGATTTGCAGTCCTTGGGAACCTGGTGTATTAACAACAGAATGATAATAAATGCTGAAAAGACAAACTTTATTAATTTTGACCTAAAACAATACTCTTTCCCTAATACTTTAAAATATCATGATTATTTAAATTGCTCAATCAATGATAACTGTCCCTGCCCGATTATTAGTCAAGTAACTCATATAAAATATCTGGGCGTAATTCTAGACGAAAACCGCTTAATGGAAGCAACACATTAAGAAAAATTTAAGAACGTTCTATTATTTAAGAAATCTTTTAACCGATAACCTTTTACGTATGCTATATTTTGCCTTAATCCACTCAAGACTGACTTATGGTATAGAAGTGTGGGGCGCAGCAAACAATACCACACTAAATCCATTAGAAATCATACAAAAACACTTTATAAGGATCATAACATTTAAATCCAAACACGAACCGTCCTTGCCTCTATTTCGCCTCCTAAAAATTCTGCCTCTGAAATACCTTTTTATTTTTTAAGTATTAAAAATGTTTTACATACGTAGTGGAAATAAATGTTCAAAACAATTTCGCTTTTATACCAGGGCAGCTTCTAAAGTAACATACATTAGACCAAAAGTGAATAAAACTATATTCAGTAAAACATTTATATTTTTAGGCCCAAAAATTATTAATATTTTACCGATAGACATAAAAAACAGTCAAAACATAAGGCTATTTCATATTAAATTAAAATCATGGCTGTTTGATAAAGACAACATTAATGACCTGGTAGAAATATTACATTAGCTATAATTATGAAAATTAAAAACGAATTACTATTGTAGATATATGGAATAGAGTTTATATGCGTTTGTGTGAATATTTTTAAGTATTCAATTGTTTGGCTTTATTTAATATATTGGATGTTTTTAGTTCACCTACTGACGAGGTTACTTAGTGAAGTGAATAGTTTACTTAGTTTATTTTACTTACTCGTATTAATGTAAAGTGTACTTTGGTTCAGTTAAATAAATAAGTGCTGACACTGCAGCGGACCGCTAGGTTATAAGTAATATTTAGACTGTTTGATGTAAGAAGTTCTTGTTTATTTTCATTGTGCTAGTCACCTTTTACTTGATGCGGTGACTAGTCATTCCAAGTTTTTTTACATATGTTTACCTTTGTTATTTGATGGTGGAATAAATACATTCTTATTCTTATTCTTATTTATGATTACTTTTTCCACATGGACAAAATAATTACATCCAACAACTAATTTAACAGTAACTCTATTATTTTCAACTTAAAAACATAGGATGCAGTTGGATTTAACATACAATCTCCACCAGAACTCTATTTTTTACTTTTGTTGTTCTTGTTACAGTATTAACAGGGTGTTCTAGAAATTTAAATGTGAAAACTATTAAGTAACAGAATATTATAAATTTAGAATTTTTATTTATATCCATTTATTTAGTGTAGCATTTTGAAAGTTTAAAACTGTTAGTTTTAACAGTTTTCGATATGTTAATTTCCAACCAGAAAACAGATATACGAGTAAACGTAAAACGATTTAGGACATATAATCATTTGAAGCTTTTCCTGTTTTTGTGTCTATCATTTTTTTAAACTTTAACACTCTGTGTAGATGTAGAAATAGCAACACCCTAAACAACTTTAACCGTAACTCTTTTATTTGCAACTTATAACATAGGGTAACGTTGGATTTCAGTATTTTTTACGTTTGTCGTAAATTTTTAAATTTTGAAGTTTCGTTAATTTTAAAATGAAAATTATGTTATATATTTAGATTTTTGTTTATGTTGTGTTAATTTAGTTACTTTACAAATATCGAAGTATTAAGCTGTTGTTCGTAATAATAACTTTTGTATTAACTCCTTCAAATAATAACACATAAATATACTAGCCTATATAGAGAGATATAGGACATATGAAGGTTTTTCTTGTTTTTGTTTCTTGGCACGGATATGTCGTATAGCTCCTCATTAAAACAACGAACAGACCATCATTATGTGTCTACATGACAGGGCGCATTCACTCACTAGTCCTGTACGGAACTGTTGTTGCTAACGTTTGTATAACCATCAATAACAGTGAATTATGACTGCACTTTGAAATGCAAATGAGATTTCATGGCTTTATTAATATGAGACATACTGCATCTGATTGGAGACGTGATTTGCACGTAAGCACTCTGAAGTTGAATGAAGGGTTATCGATTTCGGGGATTTTAAATTTATGATGTCTATGATAAAATGCATCTGAGTGTGACCAATTGGAATGTAGTAAATGCACACTTAAGGCCTGTACTGAAAGGAAAGAGACAGGAGGGGGAATGTTTAGAACCCTTAAGAATATTAGGCCTGATTGAAAGGGTGTTTTTTACGTCTGATACACTATATCCCAAAATAACCAATGAGCATTGAAATTTAGACCTTGTTTGGTGACATGTGTAGTTTATAGGATTATATTTTCAGTTGGTACGAAAAAATTCCCGAAATCGCCAACAATCTCCCAGTTTTGGGCAGAAGCTTGCTAATGTATCCTTTAAAAGAAAGACATAATATCTATAGCTTTTTTGATATAATAAGTGTCTCTATCCAGTCTGATTACATAAAAGTCATTAATCTCAGATTGAAACTGTAACTATTCATCATCAAGCTATGCTGTTTGGCGTTTGTAATAATTCAGTGTCATGGTCAGTGATATTGATATATTTTAGTCTAATCAATATTGTTAGACAATGGTATCCCAATAGTTTCAATTAAACTAGTCAGTGAACATTAATACAACCACAGCAACGTGAGGTGTACTCGGTGATCTGATTCAGGTTTGTTCCAATTTCTCGTTACTCAGCTCAGGTGATGCTGACGGAAATTCAAATTCAAACGTAAAAGCACATAGAGGGTTTTAAATAATGTGTTAATTAAATATAACTAAAGTTGTTATTGAACACAAAAATATAGTTTAATGCAAGTTATAGTTTATAACTGATTAGCCTTTAAGTTGATTTTCTTTTGTATACTGAATACTTTATCACAGTAGCATGTGTTACGCTTTTCAATAAACTACATTTGTCAAGGATCACCTTTCTTAAAACCCTATCGTCCTGCGTATGTACGATACACTCTCGGATTCCTGTGGGTCCAAGAAATAACGGTATTAATTTTCTGGTCAAGAAATCATAGGGCAGTCTATCCGAGTCTCTCTCCGTCTGTGCGACAATTTATTCGTTACATTTTGTAGTCATATGATACTACGGCATTTTACATGCTTATTGTTCACTAGAAATTGTGTTACAATGTGAGGTAAGGGAATAGATTCTGCGAAATGGCTCTTTATCTCTTTATTATCTTTGTTGAATAAAATGTATCCCCAGTTATGTATTTTTTGGAGTTGAAATGGAAGCGTTATACAAATGGTTAAATATTGAAAACGACGATTTTCTTTGTTGTATATTAAATTTTGGCTTTATACGTTAAACTACCTGTCAGATTTCTACATGAATGTTTCATTTTATTATTTTAACGTATGTGTGCTCTCGGGCTATAACAATTTATATAAAATTATTTCATATTCTGTAGCCAGCTTTACTAATATAAACAAGCTGGCGATGCATACAGATGTTTGGTTATTGCTGTCACGTTTTAGCCATCCATTTCCTTTTAATTAAAAATGCGTATAAATAAAGAGGAAACGGCTGACCGGGGAATATCAGTGGTGCCAAATTCAGGAACTGAACAAACACAGGTGTGCCAACAGGAGGCCGTAAACTTCATTGAACTTTTTTGCACTGCTTATTTCAATCAATTGTATGATACTGTATGAAGTTATAATTGACGATTAAAAAAAAGTTAATAACTAAACATAAATTGTGGTGTTTGAAATAATTTACAACAGCTTGTAGTACTCAAATTAATATTTAAACTGATGACAAAAATAAATATACTTTTACTCAAGCCGATGTTTTAAGAAAATGAATCTCTAAGTTCAAAATATCGCATAAATGTTCTGTAACTTGAGTCTGAAAAATTTAAATTAAAATAAATTGTATTATTAATATGATTCTCAATGTTTTCATACAAATAAACTTAAAACTTTAAGCTACAGATTTTGATAAAATACTTTTTAATATAATTTTTGATTTTAAAATACTGGAGCAAGTTTTTGTCAATACTAATTATCATTAGACGTTGTTTTAGTTATCGCAACGTCAGCAAACAGTTCATGAAAATAGTATGCTCGATGTGTTGAAAGAAGTCTCGAGTAGTAGATTTCTTGAAATTAAGTTTTATTTTATTAAATTTAGTTTTTAAAAGTATTTCATTGGTATCTAATTTTAGTTTGTAACTAGAAACAATTTAAAACGAAGTATTATGCTTTTAGTCTTAAGTAGTCCGGAGTATAATAGACAAAGTTTGGAAACAAGGTACTAAAAACAAGTATTTTACATAATGTATAGCATTGAACCTGTTTTTCAAAAGTTTATCGTAATTGTGTAGTATAAAATGTGGATTTACAGCAGCAATGTCGTCGTCACAGCAGTCAAAATACAAGTGTGTTTTCATGTAAACGAAAAATCAAATCAAACTGTTTAACAGATCGTGGTTTCAATTCAAATATGCAGAAACGGTGCAATTAAAAAAAAACTATACTTACATAAACCTTTTCTTCAGAGTTGTGTTTTGTTATATTTGAAAATGAATAAGGATTTCTTTATTTAAAAATCTCAGGTAAATAAATATATATTTGCAGAAATGGCTGTATATTTTTAATACTAATTAGAAGTATCCGATGATTTTAACGATTATAAGGTTCAAATTGCCGTCTCTAATGTCTAGTGGTCTAACGGCTAATTTAAAATGAATATTTTAAGCGGAAACCCCACTAAATTGATCTAAAGGATATTTTTATGTATTTAAAATAACTTCGTAAAAATACAGGGTGCCCCAAAAAGGGGGTTCCACGAGTGAGAATCTTGAATACTTTAATAAATACAAACTACATCACGTTATAATTATTTTAAAGCTCTTTCTATCCTAAACTTACTGACGAATAAAAATTTAAATTACCTCTATTCGTTACTTAATATCGGTCTAAAGTAGATACAATTATAATTTATTTTGTTATCATTATTGCTTATCTTTGACCCGAACCTAGACTAAAAATTAAATATTTACTTCATGACAGTAGCTTTTATATTATACAGTCTATTGCCGAATTAAAAACTATTTTACCACTATAAAATTTACATTTAAAAATATAAAAATGCATGTAGCAATAATATCAAATAGTGAGAAGAGCTTTCCCACGCAAAATAAAGGTCATAAAAAATTTAACAACTTTCAAATTTAAATGTATTGCCTATCTTCAAACTTTACGAAACTGTGTTAATGAAACCTGATTTACGTGTACTGAGTCGAAATTTACGTTTTATCCTTACTTGAAATTAAGAGCTCAACAAACAAAATAAAATATTTTAAAAGATGTATTTAATATGTTAATAAACTCACTTTAGTCATGCACTCATGTCTACATTTTCCTGCAAACGCTCTGGCAACGTCCATCTAGGAGTCGGGGAACAATTTATAATGTAAGCATATTTCGACATTAAATAATGGTCAATTTAACTCGAGTAAATTTAGTAAAAGGTTACCTCTAACTTGATTAGTGTGAGTTTGAGCTTATAAAATAGCAAATCTGCAGTCTTTTGTATCGGACGTCGCCCGAGCGTTCAATCAAAATTCGTGAAATAGTTTGAAAATATTAACACGATTTTAATTAAAATGTTTCATAGTTCAGTAGCTATAAAAACGTTTCCATACTCTTTTACACACTGTACTCAAGTTTTCCTAGACAATCTTCAACCCTCAGATCCTGTACGTTGCTTGCGGTGTTACACGAGCAGTCGACAAATAGTTCCAGATAACGAGCTGACAGATAAGGACCGGTATTCGTCTAGACAGTCTGCAACCCTCAGATCTAGTACGTTGCTTGCGGTGTTACACGAGCAGTCGACAAATAGTTCCAGATAACGAGCTGACAGATAAGGACCGGTATTTGTCTGAAGAGTGATATCGCAGTAAATCATATATTCTCTCTGAAATTTTCCTAACGTGACTGATTTATTAAACAAGTCTTTATCAGCCTCTGAAGAAGATACGAGGATTTCGTTTATCACAGATAATCACAGCGAGTGTTCAGACTAGAATTTTTATATATCAATCAATTTAAACATGAAAATGAAACAAAATATACTTATATCTATTATATTTCGAAAGGTTTTTCATGAAAATACTACAATAAAAGTGGTTATCCATTTGTTTTATAACAATACTAATTTGAAGAACGTTTTTACTAACCAAGCTCAGTAAAAGAGGACAGGTCCTTTTTTGAAGTAGTTTTTCAAAATTTAAAGTTTTCTTTTAAATTCTAATAACTTCTCTTAATAGAAAATTAGCACAGACTAGTTTTTGATCTCTGCACGAGACATTATGGGCGAGTAAAATATGAAGCAAATTTTAAATAGGCCTAAAGAATTAAAAAAATACAATAAACTTGAATTTTTACAGTATTTTTCGTATACATTAGGTATAGCTTTGAAGCGATGCATGTATTTTTATGACTTAAATAAATTTATTTTTGTGTGCAATAAATATAATTTAAGACAATGAAGTGTTTCAAAAGACAATTTTATCAAGGGAAATGAATAAATATTTTTAGTTTTCATTTTCATGTTTTATATAAACATTATAATTCCCACCTGCCTCAAATGCCTTCGAGTCATTCCGGAATATTCATCATTTAAAATTTAGGCCTGGTCATAAGATGCTTCCAAATTACTGATTGCTTCACATGCCTACGTGTCCCTCTTGAATATTCAAAAGTCTTATTAACTTTTACATGATGTCAGAATATAGATATTACAGAGTCGTGACTTGAAAATTTTATTTAAAACAAAGTTTTTGCAACCTAAACTGGTTTACCACATTTTTAGTTTTAGGTTCTAACATCAATTTTGGGATTGAACAATACTTTATTATGTTCACTTCATAGCTTTTATGATACATTTCCTGTAAACAATAATGTAGAATAAATATATGGATCTCTACGTGAAACTATAGGCATTTCAGGTAGAAAGTTTAGACGATTTTTTTATCACATCAAAATAAAATGACTGAAGATAATAATATAATACATTTACAGTATCCAAATGAGATTTCAGCGTATATAAAAAAATTATATACGTTAAGGTAAATGTGTGAAAAATTGAATGTCAAAAATGAGATATTTATTAGAATAGCAAAATTTCTTGATGTAATAAATGAATCAAAACTTGCCGGTTCTTGACGCTTTTAACTCAAGTAAGTACTCGCATTCACATTTTTTCTTCTCAGCTATTTTATTTGCTCTGATTACAAAAAGGTATAATATGCTTTTCTTGTAGTTCTACCGTTTTAGTTTCTTGTACTCGTAGTGCGGAGAGGTCAAATATGTTTATCAGTATGGAAAGGTATTTTAATGATCTTTGAACAATAACATAAAAATGTGTAAACCACAAAATTGATTGCACCACCTAAAAGTTGGGTACTGAAATAACCACGAAGAGGAGGATACTTAGTTAGGAATGGTGGTTCTGGTAAAACCCGAGCAATGGTTCTAAATGTTAGTTCTTTTTTTTAATTAAGAAAAATATAACATTAAGGTATTTTTTCGTAAGAAAGTTTTATACATTTAATTAAGTTTTAATTACTTGGTACTGAATATCAAGTCATTCAGAACTATTTTTGTTTTGTAGAAATTGAGGGATTTAGTTGCTTCAGAGGTGTATAATAATTAAAAAAATTAATTGTGTATAATATATAAAAAACCGACCTGCTCCACTTGTCCATAGTCACATGAGAGGCTATATGCCTTAAGTGCCCGAGTATACGTTTGACAATTCAGTTTCACAACATAGGATTTCTGACCTGTCAGTTGAATGATTCAAGCTGTGTACTATGACAAGACATAATTTATTTACACAGAAGGTTCATTATTCAACAACAAATGAACACGTTGTATGTTCTAGCATGCTAAATTACTGTGCAATATAAATACTTTCTTTAATCAACAGCATGTATATTCTCTTCTCTGCCTTAGATATTTCGCTAATGCGTTATAGCTGCAGTATACTGTCAACGTAACGACATTATCATTGAGAATATGAGTTTAAAATAAATGTTAAGTTTGAATTCGTTATTAACTTGAATGAAAAAAAAGATTAGTAGGCCACAGACTTGTTCTATACATCAAACTTGCAAACTGAATGATTTATCGATTTTAACCAAAATTTAAAGGGAAGAAAATAATAATAATAATAAACAGCAATTAAAACAATTCGAAATCAGTATTTTACTGACGATAGTTATTACCCATCTTTTTAAAGTTACGGATTTTATTGAAAAGGTTTTTTTTTTCACAAAATTACCGTGCACTTCCTATGTATATCAAATAGAATGTAAAAAAGGAAAGATGAATTTGTCACGAAATTCAAAAATGTCTAGGTTTTCTGGGGGAGGGGGGCATTCATTTGGGTTTTAGACTTGATTGCTGGTTAATGTGTAGATTTGTTAAAGGGACCTGTCAGCGCCTATCTCGCTCGTATTAAATTGATTTTTTCAGAAACTAATGTAATGAATAAAACCTTTTTAAATAGACACTTAGCAAGTGCTTGAAGAAAATACAAATTATATGAAAGTAGTACAGTGATATTTATTTATGATTAATTTTATATACAGTATATATAGTTTTCAAAAATTATAATAAAATGAAAGCTGTAATCTATAGAAACAATATTTTCAAGTGAATCTACCCTTCTTACCATAGCTACGTTATGTGTAATTTAATACTTTTTGTATATACAACAATGGCAAATGTCTGAAATGCTTCTAATCTTAGACAAGTTGTGTTTATAATATACACACCAAATTATGTGCATCAGTTTGTCTATTGGAGAACTTTAGAACTTACATCGGTTTTGGAATAAGATGCATTTTATTGCTAATCAGTGTACTCCAATACTTTTATTACAGAATTATTTGAAATGTTGAAAGTGAAAGGAGATTTTTAAAACTTTCACGTATCCACTAGCCGCGGCATTGAGATTTATTCGCGGGCTGGATATATTTCCGTCACCGCTTTGTATGCCGGTGAAACCCTTTATCATGTGGGAGGAATGTATTGTTATTGTAAAATTCACCAAAATTCAAATCTAGAGATATGTATTTTCACTATGTAACTGTGTAACTGTTTTTCAATTATTAATTATAAACACCGTTATTGCCTGGTCTCTAGATTCAGTTTAAAGTATTTGATAATGTAAAAACATACTATCATATCATGTTTATGTCTATATAAAGAAATTATAATGTGATAATAGTTATAACAATCTAGTGAAAATACTTTGAAATCCTACGAGTTATATGAATCTGTAAAATACTAAAACTGTGGTAACTCAATATTATTTTATAAAAATGCCTAAGAGTTATTGCACTATTTTTAACGTGATCAATGATGAATGGTTGATTGTGTAATAAGTAAAAATAAAAGTCAAGACCACTACAAGTAAACACAGAACCTTTAGAAAGGAACGTGGTTGTAAATGTACAACAATATTAATATCAAATTTGTTTTGGATTATTCCATTTATTATAGTGCCAAAACTTTAACATGTGAGTGCCATAGTAGTTGTGCTAGTTGTGATTTAGTATCTGTATTATATTAGGCAATAATAGCAGTGATTGAAAAATAAATAAATATATATTTATATAGACAGATTATATATAGACCGGCACTGCTTTATTTACCTAATAACAGTTTCTAGTTAATGCGAGTATATTTCACAGAGACGATGAAAAACCATCAGGAAGGTAAACTGTGTTTATGAGATGTTATACTAATTTATTATGAATAAAACTGTTTTTGAAATGACAAGTAATCATTACTTTCTGAACCAATAGAAGTGGAAATGTTCACATTGTAGTTCTGTTATGCAGCTCGAATGGTGAAGGAGCCGGGATTAATTCGCGGCACAAATAGGCACAGAACCTAGTTTTTTGTTTATATCGGTCGAGGAGTGTATCGGTCGCTAATTTTGGTGGGGGTCAAAATAAGAGGGTTTTGAGCTGGTTAAAATATTAAATGATAGCGTTTTTCAGATTATATTTTCCTATTTTAAAACCTAAAGATAGACACATAAATGACAGGTACACAACCACCAGCCAATTAGATAACGAGACTGAAAATCACCACTTCAAAGAAAAATATAATCTGAGAATAAAACTATCGTTTTATTTTTTAAACATTTAGCTCTCCTATTAACGCGTATTGAAACGCGTGAAAGGCGTTAAATTTTGTAACATTTAATGATGGTAGATGTACCAAGTCCTATTATATAATTCTGTGCACTTTATAACTAAATTCCAAAAACGTCATACTTTAAAATAGATTAATGATTATAAGTAACTAACTAAGCACAATACAGTTTATACTTATATGGAACTAATTTTAATAATGTTACTATCGACTAATTTTAAGGAAATCAGCTGATATACGTAAATTAAATATAAGAAAAACTTTGAAGAAATCTGACGTTCATAAAGAATAATCTTCTGAATAGTGGAAGATTAAATCCACCGACTGACAATGGCATGGGTAAAGATTTTACAGCCGATAAGCTCTGAAACTTTGACAAAACTTTAGAATCGCTAAATTATTGAAGCAACTTTACAGTTCACAGCTGAGTGAACTCTCTTGCCTACGCCAATCTTGGTATAAGCGTTATTAGCTATGTAGTTATTTTATGACACAATGTTTAATTTGGAGCACCAGCATGATATCATTTCAAGAGAAAAAATAAACTAATTAATTTATTAAAAGTCCATCACTTGCAGATTTGTCTTTGTATATAGATTTGAAACAAATTCAGAAATTTAATTTCTCAAGTAATCTCACTTTACTAAAACTCAGTAAAAAAAGCATTTCACGGAAAGGGCTTAGAAATCGTAAAGTTCTCCGACAACGCTTGTGAATTCCTTTCTGTATTTATTAAATGCTGAAGCTTATCTTTGTAATAATGGTTTTAAATATAAACACCCTACAAAGACTCTGCCATATTAATATTTAAATTAATGCAGATATAAACTTTCACTTCGGTGAACCCTTTCTTCAGCAAATAAGGTTTTTAAGTGGGTGGGGAAATCTTTCCTCATCCAAAAAAATAGAGACCGGCTTTCAACTTCTAGTTTTAAAGTTATAAAGATTGTTAGTAATTCTTCATTTCTAAAACCCATCTTAACCTGAATGGGAAAAATAAAGGAGATTATTTTTATCTTAGCAAGAGATGGATTCGAATCCTTGCTGTGAAAGTTGCATCAGTATAGCCCACTTTGCACTATGCCGACACTTCCTGTTTGGTAAAATATTCTCCCATGAGTACCTGCAGAAGGAGCCCAATTGGGAAATCGGCCTCCCCTTAAAACAAAAAAAATAACATGGTAGGCATATATTAACCGTACTTGCAACGTTATTATCTATTTAAACTGCTATATATCCTTAGAATTCGATCTCAGTTTATACCCATCTTCAAATCAACAAATAATCAAATCAATTCTAAGAATCACTCACTTATTGAAACAGTCTTGTTAACAAGAATTCACTTTGCAGGACGTTTAAAAATCTAGTCATACAAATTTCACATATAGCAGCGATTGAAATAATAATCTGTATTGTGTTATATGAAGTCAATTCGTTTTCAATACTTACTACAAAAATACAAATATGAATAAATATTGCTTAATTAAAGGTAATTGCCAATAACATTATTTCTAATCAGCACCTGGATGTCATTACCAAGGCGTGTTGCTAATATTCTGGTATTAAAATAATAATGTCTGTGACATGAAAACATATTCCTCGTCCAAATTAATGCTGAAAACGTTATAACGAATATCCACAACCTTATCAAATAACATAATTTTGTAATTATTTATGAATATAATAATGTATGTGACATGAAAACATATTGCTCGTCCAAATTAATGCTGATAATGTTATAACGAATATCCACAACCTTATCAAATAACATAGTTTTCTAATTATTTATAAATATAATAAATCGACTGATAATATATGCAAGTGTGTTATAATTTATTGCTCTAACATATTAGCTTCCTATTTTATCTACATTAAAACTGTGTATAAATAACGTGGAAACGGCTGGCCATGAAACGCCAGTGTTGCCAAAGGTCGGAAATGAACAAATACATGTATGCCAACATGAGGCCGTAAATTGGACACTAACTTCATTGAACCCTTCCGCCAATTAGGTTTTGTTTGGAGCCCTGTGTAAAACTATTCGCATATTTTAGTCGATGAATGATGTTGTTTGGTCTAACAGAGTGGATGTTTGTTCTATGCTTTGTTTACACGTTTTAGGTTTATTAAGCTTATTTATTTCTGTTATACTCTTTGTTTCTAAGTATTGGATTGGTTATTCACTGTTTTTATTCTCTTTGTTATTGTATGTGTTGTTAGATTGTTTTTTGTAGGGAACCCATTAGATTGTCCGGACCGCGAACAGAACTGTTTTTTTCCATAATGTTTGACTCACAAAAATGAGTGCACCTCAGGACATCTTAGTTGGTGATTTTTAATTGCAAACATTTTGATTTTGGCAAAAGCCACCAGTAGTAGCCTTTACTTCTATGTTTCGACGAGATCGCATGTGTCTTTTGCTGTTCCTGCTACTCCCACTCATTTCCCACAAAATCCGTTGCACAATTCTGATATTCATGCTCTTGTTTTTGCATACTAATCCCCCGTATACAATCACCGTTTATTTAATCGATGATCTTTCTTCTGATCACATACTGGTGGTTATTGTCTTGGAATCTCCCGGTTACACTACCTATCCCCCAGAAGACGACCCGTTCCTGAAATTGCGTGCGCTGATGACGTTGACCTTTGCTTCTTTACAGGCATCTGTTGCTCATTCCTTGTCACCGGATTCATGAATGTCTTCAAGATAAAGTGTGACCTTATCCTTAAGGCCTTGGCAACGATCCAGATTTTCTGCAGACAGGGCTGCGTTTTCAACACCAGTCTAAAAGAGTTCAACGGCTTCTACAAGAACTTCTTGGGTACCTGGAAATCTGTGGAATTTTCCCATTCCTTCTAGCGTCTGATGCGCACTAAGAGGTCTGAGAAGGAGGTAAACCGGCCTCTTGATGTTTATCTCCCCAGAATAGCACTAAAGCCTTTGGAACATCATTTTTATTAAACCCTGTCAATGAAGACTCTGGCCATAGTGATCATGTTCACTTGTGGCTTTAGGCTTTCATCGAGAGGCTGCTGATGATGAAGACGTCGGCGAACCGCTAGCCGTCCCTCATGATAAAGTTGCTGCCTCCCTTCCTAGGCTACGTTTTTTCAAAGCTGCTGGTCCTATAACCTTGTTTCTCCAGCCTTAAAAAGGCTCACGTAGTGGGCGTTGCATTGGGTCACTGCGATCATTAAGTCCTCGCTTTTGGCCACTTTCCAACACCTAGACTAACCTCGCACTTATTCTCAAAACTGAGAACTACAATCGATTTCCATAATCCCGACTTTCTCTAAGGTCCTTTAGCGGTTTCTATTGGCCACGTTCTCTGAGGACTTCCACTATCAGATTCACAGTGATTAGGACGGCTTTCATGGGGAACTTTACCACCCTCCATATGGCAAAGGGTGTCACTACACTTGTTGACATCTTTAATAACCCCATTACTGCGGTTAGTTTCAGATATTAGTAAGGCTTTTTCAGGGTGTGGCACAAATGTCTCCTATACAATTTAGCCCTTAGTTGAACACTCTCATGATGCGCTCCCTTGGCATCCGGACGGTGGACAATTACATGAGGGCGCAAGCTCGGCAACTCTTCGACTCGGCTGATCCTCTGAGTGGGGTCTCATCAGGGTCTGGTTTTCTCGTGAGAGCACAGTTCTACTGTACAACCTGAGACGCCTCAGGGTTTTTATGGACGACCCTTCCTATGCGCTTCACTCATCTAGACGTCGTCCATTCTCAAAATCCACTGAACACGTAAATCTTCTCCATTGTTCACCTAATTTTTTATTGACTCGATTCCATTAACTACACTTCGGCACTCTACTATTCTCCTCCAGCACTAACTTGTATGCTGTAATACACTGATAGTTCTTTTCTTTAGCGTTCATTGAGAAATGTGTTTTAGAAGCTGTTTTAGGGGGATTCAGCCCGTTTTCATCGGTTCGGTTCAGTTCCATGATTATTTTAAAGTTGGCTGAGCGTTAGATAAGCATATCACTTAGGGAACAGTAAAATGTAATTTCTGCATGTCTGCTCGCACAATATAAAGAGGACTAACTAAGTGATAAATTAAAAATGGTGTGAGCAAATTTGAGTACATGCAACATCAAGTTCGATAATAACGTCACTTCTTGAGATTTTGCCTAGAGTTATTGAACATGTTTGCATGCTTGTGTAACGTGTGACTTAGTGAAACATTTAACGTAACTATCAGAATGAATGAGCAAGAAATTTGACATTTTGCGTTAAACCTTAAACCACAGAGAAGCCCGTTACACAACACGTGGGATAGTGTACTCCCTAAACTGTACTAAAAACTGTAGGAATAGGATGGAACGTGAAAGAAAAAAATTCATACTATTTATTAATATTAATTGTATTATTTATATATAATTACCAAATTTTAGAATTGGCATCAAATAGGTGTATTTATTTACGAAAATGTATAACTTATACTGGAAGAAATATTGTCCGGATGTCTTCAATATATTTATGTTTTAGAACACAACGCCGATCATATAAACTGCCCACAGATGACAGCTGCCCATAAAACGCTCGCTTTTACGTAATATTTTCCTCGATAATGGTTTAGGGATAAAGCATTCAACGGCACATTTTATACACATGGTAAGATGATAAAAACCGAATTGAATAATTATCAGCCCATTTCTATGGATACGCCTCAGCTTTTAAAATCTTTATAATCGGTTCCTTTTTTATGTAACTATTATTTGCTGATTGAGAGAGGCTGTCCAAATGTTTCAAGAATTAATTCCTTGTTACACTTTGATGTACTAAAATAAATGCAATCGCTATAATTCAATATATCGTGTTTGCTTAAAATGTTTTTGTATTGAAGCTTAATTTGGCTGTATATAGCGAATGATTTACACAAATTTAGTAGAGACAAAGGCAGAAAGGCTCGTTTAACTAGTATTTCGTTCCATGGTTCACATTTTATTTGTTCGGTTATGGGCGCTAGTTGGTACCACAACGAAAGTAAAGCTAGTCATGGTTTATAATTGACTAACATCATATTTTAATAAATGATTAATAATAATCTCATTTATAATTTTATAGTTGCTGTTGACTAATGAACGTTTACAATTTACAGTTTACACTATTCAAAAGTCGAATTTCCATAATGAATTAATAATTTACTTTTATAAAATCCATGGGAAATAACTTTTGCTACAGTAGGTAAAATAAGCCTACCATAAGATTACCGCCATGGACGAAATTTTGACTAAGATCTAAATAAATACAATATTTAATCATACTAAAACTTTTAATGTGCAAATAACAAAAATTAAAGAATACATCCCTGTTTTTGTACCTCATTCGATAAACCTGCAAAAGGGTTTACTCTAATTGTTGTAATTAAAATAAAGCTGATTTTTATAAGAGGCTATAGTATTTATTTTTTATATATCAAAGGTTTGTAGTATAATATTAAAAGTTGCTTCCAAACTCTTAATAAAAAGAAAAGTTTTACTTCTATTCTATATTCAGGCAGAATTTTGAATCTAAAATTAGGGATCTGACGCTGCACTGTTTTTTCTTTTAGAAAGTGCTTCTTTAAAAGTAAAAGGTACAAAGGTAGATTTGTTCTGTGATTAAAATCTTAACATTCCGATAATACACGCTGTTCTAGTTTTACCTGGCAGTTGTAGATTATACCCTGGCCTAAGGAACTTTCTGCTGATATTATATATTACAAGTTCTTTCTTGGGGAACTACCCAATACATTGGGTCTCCACGTATTTTGCAGTCCCAGTTATGCTCGTATGTTAGGCTTGAAAATCGCCAGTTCTATAACATTCTTAAAACTATATCTTCCGCAGATCTTACAAATTTGAATCATTTTATGATGGAATTTGTTAAGAAACTTAAATTATTTTAAGAACCATCTTGTGTTTTGATAAAAGAGACAGTATTGAGAGAGTTATTCACACAAAAGGTGTTGTAATAAAGTGGGAATGAAACACGTTGTAAATCCTTGCTTGATAAATGTACTTAGTGGAGATATAATTACTTTCTGTACACAACACTCGGTGGCTTTCCTTTACTGTCCTGGATGACATAACGTCTAGCGTCTTTGTTTCTAGACTGGAAGTTTCTCTTCTATATATTTAACATTGAGTTCGATGATTGTGCATGTACATCCATGAGATTTGGCTGTGCATTAAGAAATATTTGTTACTATAAAACATTATGGCAGCAATAATAAAAAAGTAATTTTCTTAAGAAACTGACAAGAATCGTATGTTATTTTAAGATGTGGGTTAATAACACGTGCACCCTAACGATCCGTATGGTGTCTTTAGAAATATTTCAACATCAGACTTAAAAGTTTGTACGAAACTTAAACTCTACATACGTAGGAATTAGTTCTACGATGTAATGTGCATATGATGCACATTAGGCTGGTAAAATCTCTTTTTTGTCTTTTAAAGGTTTTGTATTCTGTGTTGAGAACGTCTGTATGTCCGCAGATAGAGTAAGATCTACATACATGTAATTTTACGCGAACCTTAGCGAAGCATGTACGCTTAACGAGACGTTGGCTTACTTCCTTTAATGCAAAGTACGTTTGTGTTGTTTAGTACGCTATTGATTTAATGCGATTGGCTGAGTTTTAGCAAAGCTTATTACTTGAGGCGATGGAAGATTTTAGTCTGCCTGTTTTTCCAAAGTACATCTCTATAATTTCCAGTCCTTCCAGTATCAGCTTTTGCAACAAATAGCCTACCTAATAGGCATTGTTTTGTTGCTGTTATATATTTGGGTGTAAATCTGAATTCATTCGTAAACAAGTTTTAAATTTCATAAAATGTTTAGTATTTCGAGGTTGATTGCATTTTAATGAATTAGAGGTTTATCAATTCAAAGCTAGATCGTTACGAGTGCACGTATCAATTAACTGTACACGAATGCACGTGACTGATCACTTTGACAGTACAGGTGTCGCTCTCAATTGTCCCTTCACGTTGTACCGAATATCTCTGTTGTAAAGAACCATGGGATACACTCGGCCGATGATGTTCTCAACAGTGTCCCATTGCAGTTGAGAGTCCTTGTAACTAAAAAATATGATTGTTTTAGATGAGAATGAAGTTTGAATATTTCGTATTTTAACTGCACTTCATAGGAAATACTATTCCTGTAATTAAGATTAAGTATATAATCTGCAATGTTAAGATATCCTGTAAACGTTTTGTATACGAAATTTAGTTCTTCTATGATCTTGAAATTTTAGAAGTTAGCTCTTTAATTTTAATATTAATAACATATTTGAATAAATTATGCAATATGTTGTACAAAAATAAAGGATGAGCTCTTTGAAATCGCAACAAGGAAACGAGATACTTGAATATTCTTCAAAAATTTTAACCGTTGGAATTGTATAAACATGATAGGGGCCTGATCCTGTCAGTAAAACCCTCGCCAGCGCCACATTTATTACTTGAGTTATTTATATGTAAATGTGAACATAATCACTTTATACTTATCAGATCCTCGCGCACCAGACAAGTGAATAATTTTTAAAGAACTCGATTTAATATTTTACGAAACGTGTTCTTTCTTCCCATAACTGTTTGAGCGAAAATAAATTCCATTCTTAAAATCAGTTCAAAATTAAGAAAATGAATATAAAAAGATAAATCTGGAAAAATTCGAAAAATCAAAAATAAATTATTACCAATTGAAAGTTATTGGCTGAGCGTTATCGAAGCTTATCACCCAAGCTGGCTGTTTTTGTTTTATTTGCTCTGAATTCAATATAATGATTCCCTTTGTCCTCAATAACCTATTCGGCGATTCAATTTTCGACTGGAATTCAATGAACAATGCTGCCTGCACAGATATACGTATATAGTGATGTCCCTTGACTGTGACAAATAAGCTAGGACAGACATAAATAGACATGGTATAGACAATGTTGACTGTGTGTACTGAATACATATAAAGTGTCTATTGTATGCATAGCATATGCTACATACGCTGTTTGGGTATAAATACACCACCAATACGACTTGCTGGTAAGTGTATCACTGTTCACAGCTTTGTGGCCTCCTTCTGTAATCAAATGTTAGTGCCATACGAATTGTTATAAAACAATTCAAGAACGAGAGTTGGGAAACCAGAAGCAATTATATTTAACAACAAATTTTGTCTGTAAATTATTTCATATACTACAACATTAAAGTTTTCCACAAATTGGAATATATTGTAAGAATCTACAGGTATAGTTTAAAAACCAAGAAGAGAATTAATTATATTCAAATTTGTTCTATACTAAAGAGGCCATTGAGAGTTATATGAAGGGGGATGTTGTACGGGATAGTGCATATTTTATTTGGCACTAAACAAACATTTAAGAAGCTCTTTGATAAATCTTGTGATTGGCGGATCGTTAGCGAAGACCCTTTAGAAGGGAGTATGGAAAAATGTGTCTCCTGTCTGCAAGAAATCTTGAGAACGAACGGACCGAGGGGGTTAATTTTCCTTGAAGATTTATTTTTCTTATTCGCGATCGATTTTGATGTTGATGCATGTCCATCTGTGCAATTTGGCTGAGTATTAGCAAACATTTTTACTTTTATTTCAAGGGTAGATAAAATGGAATAAGACCAGTTCAGAGCATTTAGTTTTGTAAACAAAGGTCAGTTGTATGACATGTAAAATATTCCTGTCTAGAATGAAGCCTATCTCCATGAAGTGAACCATAAACTTAAAATTCTGCGTACAACATCAACGATGCCTGTGACGTGTGGTCTTGCAAATACCTGTTTATGCAAGATGTAGATTCATTGTTTATGTTGCACTTGGTCATTGGCAAATTCATTTTGCGTGAATAACTTTTTACTCTGATTCTTTTGATCCTTATAACTGCAAGACAAAAGGGACTATTATAAGTGTGTATGTAAGTTAAGTATGTACGTTGATCAGGAATACAATGTAAAATTCTGTCTCAACATAGGCAAGAGTTGACCATAGCTAGAGCAGTTTTCAACATTAGTTACAAATTGTTTCCACAGTGAATATTTAGTAATGAATGTTGACAACGGATGTAATTTTTTCATAGTTTAAAAATGATATTTAATTGCAACATGCCAATTATTTTATAACTGCACATTTGTCTGTGAATTTTACATAACACACATACCCTTGCTGTTGATAATATAATAAACACTAGCTAAACATGTAAGCGAATTACAAAAGCTGCGTTAACTTTCACTATATTTTATTCAAATATCGATATCATCAGCAATCTATCATTGTTGAGTAGAAATGCTTTGTTCTATCACATTAAATTTTACCATCATTTCAAAACTAAGTGTCTTGTAATACGTCATGTCCGATACTTTGTGTGGTCAACAAATGTATTTGGAAGCCAATGGTGTTTGTACGTTTTCAGCGTAAGAAATGGTTGTAAGTAATAATTAACTTTGCTATATTTATTATTACAGTAGGGACACAGATTGATTCAACACTGTATATTTGTGAATAACACCAATAGCATTATGAGTTATCGAAATATAAATAAGAGGAATGAATAGTGCAAAGCTAAATGGTTTTATTTTGTTGTAACAACCATTATGTTTTATATTTATGTTTTCAATCGTAAAGCTTGATGAAAATATCGCAATCAAAGCGCATGTAATATAATATGGAGAAATTTTATTTCTGTTTTAATAGTAGGAATACAGCAGTTCATTTTATGAAAAACAATTATAATAATATTCAAATGATTAATGTACAATTATTTTGTGTTTTTGATAACCATATTTTATTGGATTCTTTATTACTGTTTGAAATCAGATAAGTTATATATGTGAGGTGTCACATTAGGCCTACAGTTAGTATGACAGTATTTTACCATTTAATTTAAAAGGACTTGGAATGATCTGTTGTAAAGGACTCATGTAAACAGCTATTAAGAGCATTGGTTTATTTCATTACGCCGTGTTCTATTTTTAAATAATTAATATTTTAATTATTCAGAACGCTGATATATGTAAACGTTTTTGTCTACTATTAGAAATCTGTAAACGTGGAACATTTAAAGCGTGTGTTACAGGAAATAACGCTAATATAAAGTATAAGTGAAGGGTACAAAGTCCTGCAGGGACACTGACGTGAAGAAGGCACTCTGTATTCCTTGTAGCATCTGTGTTTGACTACAAATACTGCGCTACAGCTGTGATTCAACCTTCGTACTGTACTTAGGCTATAGCCTTTACATGGTGCTGTTGGATTATTATTTACATAACGTGAAGACGCCACTCTGTATTCCTGGTAACATCTGTATTTGACGAAAAATACTGCGCTGCAGCAGTGATTGAACCTTCGTAATGTACTTAGGCTATAGCCTTGAAATGGAGCTATTGCATTATTGCTTACTTAAAATGAAGATGCCACACTGTACTCCTGGTATTATGTAGAATTTAATTCTTATATAAAAAAATATATTTGTTCGACACAAATTTTGTCCAGATTTCACTGAACGTGTCTTAAAGGTCTATGGGTTTAAAATAATAATGTAATTACATAGAACACGTATTGCACTTCCCTAATTTATTAATTATCTGATTTGACTAGAAACCATGGAAAAATTATCGACTTAACCAATGTTTTCAGACGTGACTTTTAAAAGTTTTTTTATAACGTGTTATCCGTACATCCTGCAGTCCTGCTTTCGTTCAAGTAATAAATTCATTAGCTAGATTGTATTGTTTAATTTTTTGTGGTAACGATCCGAGTGTCGTCACTATTAAAGACAATATAAAAAATTCGTCCTGAAGTGACGAGCCAGGATTGATTACGAAGATGGGAATTTCCCTACTCATTGTAAGTTACATTAGAGAACCTTCCTAGGCTACATTATAAAACTCCTCCAGGAGTCTTTTAAATGAAACATTACATGGAGGAACGAGACGGTATAAGAAGACGCAATTATTTACAAATAATAACTTCCGGATTTTATGGTGATAACAACGGATAAGGGCGTTCGTTGGTTTTAGAGCTTTTCAATCAAATTGCAACTTTGAACATCCATAACTCCTACACGTGTGATCCGATTAAGACAAAATATGTGTACAAGATGTTTTAAATTGGACTGGGTTGGAGTTTATAATTATATATAAAGTTGTTATTAAAATTACTAATTTAAATTTTATTCTGGACCGGGTTTTTGAAACAATTCGTTATTGATGTTTGCCATCGTTAATTTAATTGAGCAGGTTTCTATTACTTTATTACGACTGGAACCTGCTAATTCGAATTTGCAAACCATCAGATTGTAGAGCACGATGTTGCCTCAAATTTTGTAATATATGGACTTCAAAGTCCAAGTGTATTCGCAATGCATCGGAAACACACACACAATGTGTTGTTAATGGAATATTCATGAGACGGCTCTAATACAGTCTAGTGCAGTTAAGAAACTGCTTGAAGTTTGTGTGATTAAATATTCATTGACTACACAAAACTGAAGTTATATTACTATACCATGATTTGCATCACCAACATTATCATTTGTTGATAAAATTTCCTCATCTGCAAAATGCAATACCATTTGTTATTAATTTGTTACTTCTTCATAAACAAATTACCGATTTATTTTCACAAAAAGTTATAAGGGGAGATACGGATTTTAGAGTATTTTATGTAAATTTTATATAATAAAATAGTGACCTTTCATTATTATATAAATGATTAAAATGTATGAAGTAACATTTTAAAAATTACTAGTGACGTTGAGATAAACCTTATATGGAAAGTGTCAATCCTTGTAAAGCGACTCATAAATATTCCCAAGCACTTTATATTTTAACAAATAATGTTTAGAGAGTTTATTACTTCAGAAATATACTTTTCTCAGATTTATTATTATAAACAATAAGTGTCCGCATAATATGATTGTATAAAACTACGTTTATACAAACCTTGATAAAATAAAAATACGATAGTTTTTTTAATAGAGTGAATCTTTTTCATTATTTGTGTAAAATACATAAGAGTAAATATATGTCACCAATTTATAGGATAGAAAATAAACATAATCATTATTTTTTCGTGTTTAATGACCCATCTGTCTTAATAACCTCAGTCATCAATTAAAATAATAAAATTTTTGAAAATAAAATCGGTTAGTAGTCTGAAGGTAGTAGAGGCGATGCACGTTTCTTAATATTCCAGTAATAAAAAAATTAAAGGAGCAGATGGGAAAATGGACGATAACAGGAGAAGGGAAGGTAATAATTTTATCTTTAAAGTACTTGAGCAATCTGTGTTTTTTATTCAAATAAAAAATTATAAATTGTGATCTCGATAAGACGTACTGTTAAAAAATCGCTTCATAAATCGTCGTGGCTTTTTTAAAAAACCTTGGAATTTCAGGTACTTCAAGGGATTTTTGATATTGTAACCCTGCAACAATTGATTCGATTCCACTCCTGATTTTTAAGCTGACTGAATTATAAACAAGAAACTTTTGTTTTAAATTCATATTTTCCCAATATAAATTTATAGTTCAATGATGACTAGAATATTACAAGAGCTTTACAAAATTTAGTTCAATAAGTTTTCTACAACTAACAGCTGGTGAGAAAGCTCGACAGGCAGTGACTGATATGTCACTGTTACTTTGTCACTAGAACAGATTGTGGCCATCAGTCAGCTAACCACAACATTACTAGTTACATCTCTCATATAAATTGCACTTTACAGTTTCTGACACAGCAGAAAGTTAGCCGGAGATTACACGAGTACTATTACTCTGTCAAGTAAAAATGCAAGTTCATCATTACGGTTGTACTTTGTTCTTGAATTGCTACGAGACACAATTGTGATAATACTATATGCACAACACGCTTGACAGGTAAAATGTATTTGGCTGAGCGTTACCGAAGCCTACCAGTAGAAGAGCTGAAATAAATTTCGGTCTGCCAGCTCGCATGTACGCTGTGTCAACTAGCCAGGATCCTGGCCACACGCGCGAGATGACCCACTGGCGGGAGACGAAGTCTGGGACGCGTGGCGGTGAGGGTCGAGTCCTCGAGGTCAGTCGGTGACCTAACTTGCACTGGGTGATGCGTTCACCTGACAACGTGACTTAAAACTGAATTATTCCTGGATTTCGCACCGATATGCGCCTCTACGACCGGTATGAACGTTTATTCTACCGAAATGATCAGAAAACGTACTGATATGCACCTTCAGCAAATGTTTCAGAAATACAGAGAAATATATTTTTACGAAAAATCACCAATACAAATTTATTTGTAGCTGCAGCTATTTAGGCCACTATTTTCTTGCAGAGCCACTCTTTTCTATATTAAGATAATATAAAAATTATATTATCGATTGTGTAATAAGATAACAAACAGAATCTTATAATTATTCAATGTTAGCCACATAGATTCCAACCCTCTAAAAGTATACTTTTAAAAATATTATAACCGTGGAAAATTTCCAAAAACCTGTTAGAAACGTTGTTAAACATCTAAATTTCTCTGTTAAAACAGTAGTTAATTAGTCTTAAAATCTTAGGTAATTGGAAAATATTGATTTTAGGGGTGCTAATTCAGTGCAATTACCGTGTTTATGCACTATATTATCATCTTTGTTAGGATATAAACTGTCTCTTCTTTTAAAACGTATGTTGAAATAATGTGTGTTAGGTATAAAACGTTGTTATTTTTTAAAAGGTTATTTATGTAAATGTAATTAGGATATTTGTTACACATGAATAGTTTTCTTTCATTATTACGAACTTGAAAGTTTCGTATGCTTCTGCTTTGAAATTTGAGTTTAGCTCCAGTTCACCTTATTTTTATTACAGCTTCTAGAATCTGACATTGTCTCAGATTTGACTTCTGGAATCTAGAGTCATCTTCGACTAAATAGATCCAAAAAAGTCGACGACGAAGAAGCTTAAATGAAACATTGACATCGTTTCAACATCAGAGATACCTATAAACAGGTAAAGTGACGTTCTCATTGTCTCATCAGGTGCACAATTGAGTGCACTACGATGTTTCTGATACGATCTCTGAGCACGGTGAAGTAACCGAGTTTTCTACACGTAATGTAGCTCTGATAAAATGCTGTAAATGAGATAGTTATAAGTTATAATATAACTTTTAACCATTGGATCCCTCAAAAAAACAAAGACGTGAGATTCGTGGTTCATTTATCCGAATATGCAACGACTTGAATAAACAACTGACTTAAATGTTGTGATATTATGAGCTAATTTAGAAGTGTTGCAAAAGAACATTAATGAGCCTCTGCGAATGTAAAATGCCATGTTTGATGCAATACAGGAATCAAGGAAAACTGAGGAAACTCAGTAAAGAAAATTATGCAAGCTGATGAGTACAAGATTACATTTAAGATTGTGTTAAACTCATTTCCTATAATTGAAAAGTTAGTATGGGATTACTTTAATTTATGGAGTACATTATCAGTTAAATATTCTTCACTATAAGGTATAAATTTGAGGAACTTCATAGAATATAATATCGTCTGTAATTCAAGATAAGAGGAGTCAATAATGAGCATCAGCTCTGAGTAGGTTTCTCTATAAATGTGTGGAGAATGTAACTACCACACGTTGACTATTGATCCAGACTACCCATGAACCTTCGTGTAGTCGGTGGAGGGTGGAAGTTGATTTAAGAGCGGGAATCGTGAGATATATTGTGGTAATTACCAACCCGTGCTGTACGGGTACATAGAGTAACACATGCTGGTGTGTAGTGTCTACAGATTGCATTTAAATAGTTTCCAAATAAATACCTTCAATAGACTGAAATATAACTTTTCCAATTAAATTTCTTGGAATTGGGAATTCTGTTCATTTCATATGAACAGATATGAAATGGATATCGATGAACATGCTGCTGGCGAAAATTAAGTATTATCCTGCTAACCATACAATCATGGTTTATATCTTTCTGAAAAAATAATCTTCGAATACTGAACCACCTGTCCTCTGAGTAGCCATGATCTCTGAATAGGCCTATACAGCATATCATTTTGGTTAGAACTCAAGTGTATTTACAATATGGTACTGGAACTGGGCCTTCGTCTTATTCAACTAGAAATAGGTTACTAACTATTCATAAGCCTTGAAAAACATAAATCTTTTTGTATGCTCAGATTTCTCATCTCGCAAAATAGCTATCCTGGATCAGCAAAGTATTCTGTAGCTAGAGATGTACCATAGTTCAATACGTTGACTGGGTTGCACACATATTACTTAGGCTGTCCTAAACTCAGTACATGGTTCGTGTCGCAGTGACGGTGTAAATATATATTTGACGAAATAGTTATAAAGGATTTCATATATATGCTTTTCGTTAATTTTAATAGAAAGATAAGGATAAATGGGTCCTCTGTGAAAAAGAATTTAACAAAAAAGCTTATGAAAACTTATTTTGACATTTTTGTAAAAAAGGCTCTGACTAGGGCTAAAGCGTCCCATTTAGTCAATTTGGCACCTACAATTATCTTTAAATTGCTGTTTTAAATATAGACGCGTGTATGTAAATGTTTTGGAAGCATTCGGTATGAAGTCTGTGTGTGATTGTGATGATACCTAGTATGAAAATACTGTATAGTCAAATATGATAAAACTTCATTAGTAAGAATTTTTAGATTTCCCAAAAATATCGTGTTAGAATACACCGGTATTTAGTTACTAACAAAGTGCCGGAACAGATTATCTGGTTATAATGATCGATTTTGTCGTTGGAGGATTCAAGTAAAGAATGGAGAACCGATGGTTTCAAGAAAAATACACAAGTGACAAAATTTAAGATTTTGTTTGGCGACAAGAAGAAAATATTTTCAATCAACAGTGTGAAGGACCATTGAACGAAACTTACAAAAACTAAGTAAACACGTAAAGAATATAAATACTTGGCGCACTTCACTTGCAAAGCTCACAAAATAATGTTAAATTCTGTTTAGAAACAATTAAAATCAATGAAAAAAATTCACTGACTTCACAAAACATGAATGCCTGGAATATTTACTACATTAAAGAGATATATTCTTCCATATATAAATCTATGTTGTATTTAAATACTTATGATGTTTTCAGCCAGATATTAATAGAAAAGACTGTACAAATATTCTAAATATATTTTGATTTAAAACAATTTAATAAGCCATTTAATTAAGGAGAATATATTATTGGTAAATTTGATCATCTTTCACGAAAAAACTCCCCAATACTGAAGTATAAAAATCGTGTAACAGGATTCGCTAAGGATGCATGCTTTATCATATTTTATCTCGAAATATTCTGCGTACAGATAGGCAGTTAGACAATAATTCAGAAAATAAAGTTTTTCATTGCCCAGGTAGACAGAAGAGAAATTGTGTCTGCCTACTGAATATTTGGTTCCAATCAAGCCCAGCCAATTTCCATGGTTGGACTTGTACCATCATGTACCTCAATTCTCATTTAACTACAAATGAAATTCAATGCTGGTGAAGGCTATATTAAATATTTCCCGAGGTATCTTGATAGATGTTACACCATAGTTGTCGATAAAGTTAGGTTGCATAGTTGTGATTAAATAATAAAAGCTTTCAAGCAAGTCACTGAAAAATGTTTTGGAGTAGTCAGTCTACATGCATAAATTTTTAAAATTAATATGCTATAAATAGTTTTTTATTCCAGAATTGTTCTTTGCTATAATAATTACTATGAGACTAATTTATGAAAAATTCGCTAACGATCAGCCAAGTCCCATGGAATGCACCATCGTGTAACTCGATGATGCCTTTATAGAAATGAAGTTAAATGAATTCATGCAAAATTCTAACTATAGGTTTGAGGTAGGCCGTTTTATAAATACCGCGCGGCCAGACAGACAGACAGAAATTCCAATGTTTCCAGCCTTTATTTAAAGGCTTCGCTAACGCTCAACCAGTAATCGCAAACAACTTTACTAAATAACTGAATCTAATGTCTGCACGGTTAAGATCTACCTTAGTGTAGCTAATGTCTGCAATGTAATCGGTTATCTACAGTATATAAAGAGTAAGATACTATCTGAGATCCAATAACGTCTGATAAGTTTCTGGGGTAGTCTGGCCACACGTGTAACAAACAAGGTGATATACTGCCACATTACTCTCCAGCTAATACTCTTCCTTATCAGTCTGTTCGTTACTGTTGTTAGAATCTATCAGGTTATATAGCAGAGCTGTAACTTTGCAAAAAATCAGTATGAATGTATATTTGCATTGCTTGTTCTTATTACAAAAGAATGAGGCACAGTTGTTTGTATCACTTGTTGCTTTGTATCAATTCATTAACTCGAATATATTATTCGTATGTATAACTAAAGGTGAAATGGTCGACTCGAAAAAACAAACCTGTTTTTTGTTTAGAAAGCTACAAAATATTTTAGGCAAGGAAGTTCTTACATAAAATCTCAAGAATACGCAGTTTGAGCACAATATGATTGTTACTCGAATGCGAATTTACTGATATTATTGATGTTCATCAGAACATCGGAGTTCTTGGTTGCTTCTGTTATTCACAATTGAAACCAAACGGTTTGGGGTTTCAATTCTTATATAATTGTAATAATATCAAGAAATGTGCTTTTCCTTTAGCTAGTATGTAATTAAACGTAAGCTTATTAATGAATTAAGTCTATATGTGAATAGAAGATTTCTATATATTTCTATATGTGTGAAATACCGGCCTACTGTACCTTCCGGTTTCTGGGAAATCTCAGTCTCTGGGAACAGCCAGCCTGCGGCATGTCACAGCTCATGCAACATTTGGAATTTGAAAACTCAGAGTCTTAGAACTTCCTGGCCTCAGACAAGTTCTGACTCTCGGGACCGACGTTCTCTGGCATTTATGGTCTTACAATTCTAAAGGATTCTCCGACCCCTGGCAAATCTCTGCTTTTGGGAGCTCTCAGCCACTAAACTTATTAACTCTGATGAATTTTGACTTTAGGTAGCTTTAATCCTCTGGCAGTTCCTGGTATTTCCTACCGTTTTCGACCTATGGCGGTTCGGCATAAGGAAGGCTCTGGTTTGTTGCAGGTCTCAGCCTCTTGCAGATCGATATCTTCTGGCAACTCTTGATCCCTGGAACACCCTACTCTCTACGATTTGGTGGCTGCTCACTTTCAAATGATATACATCATGTGTTTTGATTCATTTTGTAGCAAGTTTATACTTATTGCGGTTAAAATATACCTCATTACATAGGATTAAAAGTAAAATTGTAGTAATAATTGCTTTTTTCCTAAGGCTTGTTTCTATGTCTAAAACTGACCGAAAACCCATGGTTGATTAATAAGTGTAGTACATAAACTTTGGTTAAAATATTTTCATCCGCAAGGTGTCTATGTGTAGAAAACGCTTTTTGACCTAGAGCCCTAGAGCGTATGTCCGATTAGCACCGATAACGAATTTTCCTTTCTATTCATAGAAGAATGGCCTTACCAAGTTCCGTAGAGATGCGTTGAAATTTTCAGCCGTCATTGTAATGATAAGCAAATTAAAAGTTTACTAATTTTCAAAGTCTGCATATATTGAATAACTATTTTTAGTACATTGTTACTTGAACGCATTTTAAACACTTCTTATTGTTTTGTGATTCATTAAATACCTGATAAATTGAATACCATACTTGATTTTTCATAGCGATAATGTTGAAGTCCTATGTTTTCACCATGATGTCGTTGAATAAACGACGCAATATTATTAGAATTACCGCCATATAATAGCTCTAATACAATACAGTTCCGGTACAGCACAATGAATAGGGTGGCGTGATTAATAATTCATTGGCTACACTCAAGTGCAGGTGGAACTACGGTAGTGAATTACAGAATTACATTAATGCAGTTCACAGTCTCAGCAAGAGTTGCTACAGTCTTTTACTTAAATAAAATATATAATTCTTTCTTCTCTTTTTTTACTTTAACATGCCATGTATGCAGCTAAATATCACCATTCTATTTCATCTAGGTAATGTTTGGACTTGAATTTTTACTTTGTTTTAGGGTCATTTTATATAAAATTTAATACATTAAGATTATTTTAGATTAAAAGATTCAAACTTGATAAGCGTGGCGATGTAAATTAGTCTCTATTAAGTAACAGAGATAGAAATCCCTAATGAATAAAGGACGTTGAGAAATGTATTATGATGAAGTCATAAGTATATATATTAAAATTTGAAATATATCATTCATACCACGTCACTGATGTTACGACAATCTTAGTTATTAATTTTACTACGTATACTACCTGAAACACGCATTTGTCATTCATCAATAATAAGTCATTTATGTTGTAGTATAGTGATGGTAGAGTGCACTGAAAACTGGAGGGAACATTAACATGCGGTCTTATAATTATAACGATTCTAAATCAATATCTTATTTTATCACATACACATCGTGGCTCATAGTCTGCATGGAAAAAGCACTGGACACACTAGCGTGCTTTGTTGCACATATTTTCAAGCATAAGTCGATATAGTACTGTACGTAAAGTATTAGATATTACATGCCGGCTTACAGAGTCCGCTAGTACCAAATTGAAATATGCAGCAGTTTATACACTACGACCACTGACGTGCTGAAAGAAATAAATATTATTACACATAATCCAAATTAGCTTTTAGAAAAATAAATTATTTTTGCACGTATATAATTAATTGTTTAATTCTCAAAAATATTATTTTGTATAATTTAGTTATATTAGAATATCAAGCCAAAAAGAAAACACACCTTTTTCTTTCTCAATGTGGTGGTAATTGTCATGACCTTCAAGTAATATTCAGTGGATGATCTAACAGTACGTTTTAAAAAAAGTTATGGACGAGAATGGACTGAGACAGTGAATAATAGTTCACCGTTACTTTGTCACTGGAACATATTGTCACCATCAGTCCTAGAACCACAACTGAGCACCATAACAATAACACCCACCACTTTCTCCTTATTGCACTTCATAGCTTGTGAGCTGAACAACGATTTGTCTAGCTAGATATACTGTATATGTAATGTAGAATGGGACTGAGGCAGTGACTAAATGTCACCGTCCCTTGTGTCTCTGGAACAGATTGTCACCATCAGTCCTATAACCACAACTGAGCACCATAACAATAACACCCACCACATTCTCCTTATTGCACTTCATAGCTTGTGAGCTCAACAACGATTTGTTTAGCTAGATATACTGTATATATAATGTAGAATGGGACTGAGGCAGTGACCTAAATGTCACCGTCCCTTGTGTCTCTGGAACAGATTGTCACCATCAGTAAGCGAACCACTACAAAGAATCATAACAATCACACCCACCACTCTGTTTATTACACTTCACAGTTTCTGGGTACAACCACGATTTGTCTAGGAAGATAAACTGAATAAGTGTTGTATAAAGGGACGGAGGAAGTGACTAATAGGTCAACGTTTACTTTGTCACTGGAACAGTTAGTCATCATGAGTTAGCAAACTACTACAAAGCTCCATTACCATGACACCCGCCACTCTCTCCTTATCGCGCTTCATAGTTTCTAGTACAGCAACGATTTCTATAGCAGGATATACCTTGTATGTGTCATTAGAATAGAAACTGGGACAGTGACCGATAGGTGAGATTATACATGTATAGGTGCCGATGTTAACACTTTAACTGTTATTTTGTAAGGTGTGGAACATCCAGTCTCATCTTTAAGACCTAGATAGCTAAATGATGTTTTAAAGGACCAAGTGCTGTTGTAAAGAAATGATACTAAAATATTCTTTATGCTTTGTATCAGTTAAACTATGTATATTACAAAGATTTATCAACCCATTTCCGTATTTACGTATTTATTTAAAATTATTAGAGCAGATAAATTAATTTTCATTAAAACAATAAATGGAACGTATAACAGAAATTATTCAAATTAGTAAAAGAAAAACAATAATACATTTAATAGAAGTGAATAGTTTTGTAAATAACTTATGCATGAATGAAAGTAAATGGAATTATTAATAGTTTTACAAGAACGCTGTACATGAATATTTTTTACCGAACCACCGGTGAAATATGTCTGTTCTTACTTTCACTTCCAGTGTTTACACGAATTGTATTAACGAGTAAATTGAAAGAAAAACATTATAGTTTAGTATTATTTTTTAAGTATATACACATTTGCACTAGATTTTTGGTTTTTTTTTACAAATTGAAGCGCTACGTAAGAAATAGAATTATGCAGTTTACACCATAAATCCAAAATTAGGGGAAACAATGTATCAACGCAACAAAGGACTTGTCAAGGAAACACCAAGAACATTCTGAACACAGTGCGACAACGTCGTCTTGACGGTGTACTCTTAAAAGAAACTCTAAAAACATTACATTTACTAGCAAATACAATAATCTGTCCCTTGATCACGTGATTTAACCTAAGATTTTTTCAATTTAACAACTAAGCAGTATATTTTCACTACTAGTTTATATTAAAATTTTGATTTACTCTGGTTAATATAAAAATGTAAACATAAATATTAGGTGTTACTTTTTGAACTCCATCAATAAAATGATTTAACAAAAACCTATGCACGTTTTAAATTCTCACTCACTTTTAATAAAACCCTTAGGCTCTAAAAAGTGCAGTCTAGAAAAGAAATTCCCTAGACATATACTCTACTTCAAAGCAATGGAATAATTTAGACGGACCGACAGTCTCGTAAGAAATGACAACTAACGGAGCTATAGCTAAGTCCAATCTATGGGAAACTTGATCTTGGTATAACTATGTAGGTCACTGAGATCTAGCCTCCGATGTCAAAGTTCATCATCCATTCACCATCACGCCGTCGAAGTAATACAAAGACCACACCACGTGTCGTAACAGGTTTCGCTGATGTTGCATACACAAGTTCAAATCTATTGCTCATTTCACTCTCGGGATGGCTATCAAGGACACTTCAAATTTCACGGTTGACATTTCACCATAATATAACTTTTATTATATATGTGTAATAAGGATTCATGCAAAATTTCAAGTCTGGAGATGGATTTTTTTCAAGACTGATGCTAAATTATACATTAAGATTTTTTCTCTCATGAAATTAGCTTTCATATCAGTATTTAAATAGTAATAGTAACAGTTGAACTCAGTTTTTCTAAAATGGAAATGAAGCTAAACTCACAATTGTATTATCGAAAGTTCAGTTCGTTTTCGTGATATTGTGTGGAGAGACAGATATATAGAAAGACAGAATTGCAAGTTTTCCAGCCCTTTTGACTTAATCTCAGCAAATGGTTTCTGAATGAAACTCCTGCTACGATCTCTGGCTACTTTAGAATCAATTGTATTGTAGATATAAGAATGACCATTGTTGATCCCTCGGAAATTCAAAAGGAATAATGTAGACTTTCTATACGGTACTTCTCTTTATCTGTCAATTGAGTAATGTATCACTGTCAGTAGCTGGTCTGAATACTTTTTGTACCATGCCTTGTTTTCCCGATAAAGGAAATATGAAATAGATAAATACAAAGATAAATAAAAGGTCTGGAGAAGCCTACTTCTATCAAAGAACGACTAAGATGGATTTTATAACAGTCTATTAGTGTATAGTAAATATTAGATAGCAATTTTATTATCTGTACTAGGGAACAGGCCAAGCACTGCGTACTTAATATTTGCTTAATGTACAATTAACAGTACATTTTTCTAAGACCTTTAACTTTCTTACTCTGTGCTTAACAGTTGTTGCAGAGAACGCTGAAATAAGAAGTGTTGTTACTATCAAGCTTACTCATTGTTTTCAAGACTACAAATATAAACCAATTGAAAATTCTGGTTAAATTCATGAAAAAATATGGTAAAATATTCTTGTTGTCATAACACAATGTTTAAGCGGAATAGTTTATTACGATTACGTTTTTTCACCCTACAGTATTATATAGCAATCTTTTTCTGTTTATCTGATTTTTCCGTTAACTTGTGTGATACGATAAAAAACCATCAAATAAGAGATTGTTATAATCAATACTGGTACTCTTGAGTGATACACGTTTTAACAAACCCGACTGTGTGTGTTATGTATAGATTTGGGCAACATGAAGTATGTCCTGTTCTATATACCAAGTTAATAATGGTATTCTTGAGTGATACACGTTTTAACAAACCCGACTGTATGTTATGTATAGATTTGGGCAACATGAAGTATGTCCTGTTCTATATACCAAGTTAATACTGGTACTCTTGAGTGATACACGTTTTAACAAACCCGGACTGTGTGTGTTATGTATAGATTTGGGCAACATGAAGTATGTCCTGTTCTATATACCAAGTTAATAATGGTATTCTTGAGTGATACACGTTTTAACAAACCCGACTGTGTGTTATGTATAGATTTGGGCAACATGAAGTATGTCCTGTTCTATATACCAAGTTAATACTGGTATTCTTGAGTGATACACGTTTTAACAAACCCGACTGTGTGTTATGTATAGATTTGGGCAACATGAACTATGTCCTGTTCTATATACCAAGTTAATACTGGTACTCTTGAGTGATACACATTTTAACAAACCCGACTGTGTGTTGTGTATAAATTTGGTCAACATGAAGTATGTCCTGTTCTATATACTAAGTTAATACTGGTACTCTTGAGTGATACACGTTTTAAAAAACCCGACTGTGTGTTGTGTATAGATTTGGTCAACATGAAGTATGTCCTGTTATATATACCAAGTTAATACTGGTGTTCTTGAGTGATATACGTTTTAACAAACGTGTGTTGTGTATAGTTTTTGGTTAACATGAAGTATGTCCTGTTCTATATACCAAGTTAATACTGGTACTCTTGAGTGATACACGTTTTAACAAACCCGACTGTGTGTTGTGTATAGATTTGGTCAACATGAAGTATGTCCTGTTCTATATACCAAGTTAATACTGGTACTCTTGAGTGATACACGTTTTAACAAACCCGACTGTGTGTTGTGTATAGATTTGGTCAACATGAAGTATGTCCTGTTCTATATACCAAGTTAATACTGGTACTCTTGAGTGATACAAGTTTTAACAAACCCGACTGTGTGTTGTGTATAGATTTGGTCAACATGAAGTATATCCTGTTCTATATGCCAAGTTTTAATCTGCTTGTCACCTCTAGTGGCATAATCGATGTGTAGGCTGTTAGCGTAAAGTTGTAACGTATATAATCAATATAATACATCCAGGAGTTACTAATCACAGCACTTTTATTATTTATCGATCCTGTTGTTGGTCTTTCTACATAATAGTGTAAATCCCATGAAAGCTCTGAAAAAACCCTTTTACAGTTTCAGACGTTTAACAAGTATCTCCGGAAATACCGTAATCTCTCATATAAATACTGGAGTAACCGGAAATTCATAAACATATCTCAGGATTTAAGCGTGATAAAGAAATCTTTTTCGGAAAACGTAGATTATAGACAAGGGCTTTTTATGTTTTTAATGGGTATTCAGAATAATTCTAGAAATAAAAAATAGATCATAGTAAATAAAATTGGCAGTAATGTTTGTACATTACAAACATCGGTAGATAAAGTAAGGATAATATTGTGTTGTGTTTTGTATATATATATATATATATACACAAAAATAAAAAAACTATTATATATTGTATATATATATATTTTTATATATATATATATATATATTCACAAAACATAAAAACATATTATATATGTTTGTGTGAACATGACGGCTTATTGTAACTTTACGGCTTACTTTTTTTTTTTTTTTTTTTTTTTTTTTTTTTACGTAGGGGGAATGCATTTGCGCACGGAGTGTGGGACTCCCTTGCGGACTACCCACTAAACCCCCTACGGGCCACGGAGAGCCCAGGCCGGAACCCTTTCGGATGACATCTTGCCTGGTCCGTGTGTCTTCTTATGTCTCAACCAGGACAAAACTACTTGTTTCGGAAGCTAGGGGTCAGCCAGGCATCCGTCTTCACGCTTCTGATGAAGGATCGCATGTACGTGAGTGGTGACTGCATTCCAGGCGTCCTCATTCTGCAGCATCATCTCCACAATGGTCTCTGCCGTAACATCACCAACTGTGGTGGCGAGCGTTTGCCTGGCCTCGGTGAAGCGCCCGCAAGCGAAGAAGGTGTGATGAACATCATCATCTTCCTCCGGGCAGTAAGCACACCGAGGCGACCTGACTTTTCCCATCCTGTAGAGGTACTTCCTAAAGTAACCGTGCCCCGTCAGGAACTGACACAGGTAGAAATCTATCTCCCCGTGGCCACGATCTATCCAGGATTGAAGCTCTCGAATGAGACGGAAGGTCCAGCGGCCGTCCAATCCTTCCGTCCACCTCCGCTGCCAAACCTGCAGAGTCTCCGCCCTGGCAGCAGCCAAGGCATCCTTTCTACCCCGCTCGGCAGCCTCCCGGAAGACGGTCTGTCTCTCGATGGCCAGCAGGTCAATAGGAATCACCCCAGCCACGACCGCCACGGCTGAACCGGAAACGGTGTGCGATAGGCGCAGGCGACCCTAAGTGCCGCTCTTCTCTGTACCGATAACAGCTTTTGACTGTATCGCCTTATCCTCAACTTTACGGCTTACTATGGTCCGTTACGTATAGTCAAATACTGTTTTGTGTTGAGTATATTTAAGCAAAAATAACAAACTCCGGGTCCAGTGCCTTTGTCACGAACAAAATTGGAAAGTTACAATAAGCCGTCATGTCCACAATGAATACGGATGTGAACAGGACATCCGCTCGACAAATTATGACCTTGAACGTGTCCAATCACAGTGCAGGATTCTGGGAACAAAAAACCAATCTCGTCCCATGGACGTTCCGCGTAATTGATCTTCTCCAGAACTTGATTTCTTCCGGTTGACAGTTTAATAACAATGCAAGTTTGTCACAGGGTATTTTTACTAATATTTACTAATATTGACAGTTTCTTTAAAGATGTCAGTATAACATATTCTCTGATTTAGAGTTTAATTAAGTTAATGTACATTTTAGCTGCACCGATTTTGTTAAAAGTTGCTACACTCAGTGAATAAAATGATACGTGACAATATCCGCTTCCTGATTTGACAACGAAGTAATGTCATTAACATTTACTTTTGCTATGGTCAGGTATAAAACTTGACTAATTATAAACAAATGGGTTCGATTTACTAGACAGATGATTATAAAAAATTTAATCTTACTGAGAATATACCATATACAGATAGGTATTCTTTGCGCACGGTCGAGGCTCTACTAGCCATCCGTGAAACATTGACCTCGTATACGCTCTGTATTTCTGTGACTCATTTAAAAGAACCGAACTATCGGAACACCTTTTATTTGGATATATCCACGAGACAACTAAATATGTCAGTAATATTCAAGTTCTTGCCTCTTGTGTCACGAGAATACCGAAGGATGGGTTTCAAGGAAAAGCCCAAAGTTCTTGGAAAAGACACCTCTCTCTCTCCTGTCCACCAATCAGATGACCGGCTTGCTTGCGCATATCCCTTCGCCCTTCTGTACGGTTTTTCGGCTAGACAGAAGGTTCTAATTGATGAATTAAAACTCGGGGCCGATTAATCACATGACATTAAACATTGAGTACACATCCACGTTAAACATAGAATGATCAAGATTGATTAATGGTGAAACTCTTCATATCGCACAGGGACCCCAAGATCAGCGTAACCAGACTTTAGAAGGATATATGTACAAATGATAATAAAATCGGTCAAATACTTTCTGAGTTTATCATTGTTATATATATACAAACATCCACTTGTACATACAGTAAACGAACTGCAGATGTATTTTTTCTACTATTTTTTTAACTACCATATAATCTGTTACTACGCAGTTATGTATTAAAGAATAAATCAACATTATAATATATATACTCTTCTAAGTAGTTTTTTAAAGTATATACAAAAACAGAAACAAAAATTCAGTGTTCATGTTTAATTTTCGAGTTCAAAAAACTCTTCATCAGAACCACACTGAATTAAAACATATAAACAAAACTCAAACCAATAACAATATATATAACAATGTATATATATATATATATATATATATATATATATATATATATATATTCACTGCGAGTGTATAAAAGCAGAATTGCTCTGTTTATATCAATTATAAGACTTCTTGATACAAAGTTCCTTTAATATTTCGGCTTTTTGCCGTTTTCAAAAAGGTATAATAAGGTATAATACAAAATAACAATACAGCAACAAAATTTACAAAAGTAAATAAATAAAAACTTACATAAATAAATAAACAAGAATTTTTGAACATGTGGTTAACACCAAAGAGAAATAAATAATATCATGAACAGAGAATGAAATTAGAAAAATAATTTAGAAAAAATTATACATAATAAAAACAATTGATCATTTCATCTTTTATTCAGACCAACGGGTACTTTTGATTTTAATATTAACTGATGTGCCTGTTCTAAATTTTCTAAGTCAATTTTGTTTCTATCTTCGGGTACTTTGCAAATACCTGTCAGTGCATAACATTGTTCAAAATTTTGTTGGTGGCCTAATGCGTGTTGTGAAACCAATTTTTCATCCTGTTTTTAGACGAACAACGATGATTATTCATTCTTATGTGCAATGGATTTGTTGTCAATCCAACATAATCCACTGCACAATTTTTACATGTTAATTGGTAAATTACATTTTTACTTTTGCAATTAATTTCTCCTCTAATAGGGTAAGTTTTCTTTGTATTACTACTGGTGAAAAAATTGGACGATTTTATAATTTTGCAAGTATTACATCGTTTGTCTTTACAGGGTTGACACTTAAAATTTTTCTTCTTTTCTGAATTTTGAATGTCAGTAGGTGGCAATTTGGGCTGTACCAGAAGATTTTTAAGGTTAGTATTTCTACGAAACACTAGCCTGGGTGGTTTTGAAAATAAGTTTTTAGTAATTGGTGAAGATTCAAGAATTTTGTGTGCCGTTCTTAGAATATTGTTTGTTTTATATAAACCAGGAAAATATTTTGTTATAAATTTTACGTCATCATTCTTTTGGGTTTTATGAACATTAGAGTGTTTAATTTGATTATTTATAAATTTTGCAGGATATTTTCTTTTGACAAATGCATTTCCAAGTTTTTTTCTAGATAATTTTGGAAAATCTGCACTATCAGTACATAATTGTTTGGCCCTAACTGACAAACCCTTTGGTACTGATTTTTTGACATGTACAGGATGGCAGCTGTTGAAATGTAGATAATCCATTGTGTTACTGTCTTTAATATGAATTTTTGTTTTGAGAAATCCAGATTTAATAAAAACATCTACATCCAAGAATGTTATGATTTCTTTAGAAAATTTCCAGGTAAATTTCAAAATCGAGAATTTGTTTAGATTTTCCAAAAAATTCTTTTAAATTTTCAAAGCTATTATTCCAAATCATAAAAAATATCGTCAATGAATCTCAACCATACAAGAGGTTTGTAGGATTGAGAATTCAAAAAATCTTCTTCTAATTTTGCCATAAATAGATTAGCATACGCAGGTGCCATCCTGGTGCCCATAGCTGTTCCATTAATTTGGAGGTAATTTTTTATCTTGAAATTTAAAGTTGTTCATAGTTAAAATAAAATTAAGTAATGTCATTATAAAATTTTGTGCTGGGACTGGCTTGCTTAGGTCTAGTGGTTAAAAAACTATGTATTGCTTCTTCGCCCAAACTGTGAGGAATGTTTGTGTATAGAGACTGGACATCAATGGTAACCATAATTGCATCGCTGGGAATGGGTTGCTTCATTTCATTCAATCTTTCGATGAAGTGATCGGTGTTCTTGATGTGTGACTTCAAATTTTTCACCATTGGCTGCAAAATGTCGTCGACAAAGCTGGAGATTCTTTCTGTTGGAGAACCATAACCCGAAACTATCGGTCTCCCTGGTGGTGGCCTTGTTTCCTTATGAATTTTAGGCAAAATATAGAAAACAGGGGTTCTTGGTACATCAGGAGTTATGAGAGCTAAAGTTTCTTGACTTATATCTTCTTTTGGTCCCTCAACTGCGAGAAATTGCTTAATATCATTGTTAAAACGTTCAGTTGGGTCGTAATCGATTTGCTTGTAAAATTTTGTATCATTTAATTGTTTATTAATTTCAAAAATATAATCATCGAGATCTAGAAGTACTATTGTGTTGCCCTTATCTGCTGGTTAAAATTATTATGTCTTTATTATTCCTAAGAGATGTGATAGCTTTTCTTTCTCCTGCTGTTAAATTGTCATTACTCTTTAAGGAATCCGTGAATTCATGATGTGACAAATTCGATAATATGACATTTATGAACTGTTCGATCGGATGATCAGGAGGTAGATTAGGAGGGGTCCAATTTGACTTAGGTTTAACTTAGCAACTGAATTTGGGATTTTATTATCATTCATTGTGTTTTGTAGAAAATGAAACTTTAGCCTTATATTACGCGCAAAAGCGAGGGCATCAGCAAGAAAATCCATATGATTGAACTTTGGTGTTGGTGAGAAAGTTAATCCTTTGGATAAATAAAACAGAAACTTCTTCGGAATTCAGATCATACTTGGAAAGGTTAAGTATGTTAGAAGCTACTATGCAATTTTGTTCGTTGTTTTTATCTACAGTTTTGGCCACACTAGAAATCACAGTGAAATGTTCTGCCAATTGTCTTGTAGTATCGTTTTTGGAGATTATGTTGATAGTCTCTGGTGGATCAGTTTTTATGTTTACATCTTTATAACTGTAGCTATATTTTAAATTGACCTTATTCGGTTCAGTTGTGTTCATATAAAGGTTACTGAGTTTTTTGTAAAGTTGTTCAAGTTTAGTTTTCATTAGATGGTTACATTCTAGTAATATGTTATTTACAAAACTCCGGTTCATCTCTAAGAAGCTCCAACAGAGAACAAAGTTTGTTACTATGTTCTTTAGATAAATTTTTTGTATAATCCAAGAGCAAAACTAGTGAGTTGAAAACTAGTTTGTCTTGCGAAAGAAAATACATCATTTCTTAATTCAATTGGAAAAGCAAACACAGGAAATTTAGGCTGTAAACCTTTAGGTGTCAAGCCAAGATTCAAACAGACTGTAAGAAAAGCAATCTTACAATTCAACATGACAATTTTGATAGCGTGGTATTAAACTGGCTAGGGATACTGTGAAAATTTTGAGTTCTTCTGTTCATGATTAACAAATGTTATTTAAAGTAGAAAGTAGAAGTCTCTTACCAAAAGGCTTTTCTATTCACTGCGAGTGTATAAAAGCAGAATTGCTCTGTTATATCAATTATAAGACTTCTTGATACAAAGTTCCTTTAATATTTCGGCTTTTTGCCGTTTTCAAAAAGGTATAATAAGGTATAATACAAAATAACAATACAGCAACAAAATTTACAAAAGTAAATAAATAAAAAATTACATAAATAAATAAACAAGAATTTTTGAACATGTGGTTAACACCAAAGAGAAATAAATAATATCATGAACAGAGAATGAAATTAGAAAAATAATTTAGAAAAAATTATACATAATAAAAACAAAACAAAACAAAAATTCATATTAAAGACAGTAACACAATGGATTATCTACATTTCAACAGCTGCCATCCTGTACATGTCAAAAAATCAGTACCAAAGGGTTTGTCAGTTAGGGCCAAACAATTATGTACTGATAGTGCAGATTTTCAAAATTATCTAGAAAAACTTGGAAATGCATTTGTCAAAAGAAAATATCCTGCAAAATTTATAAATAATCAAATTAAACACTCTAATGTTCATAAAACCCAAAAGAATGATGACGTAAAATTTATAACAAAATATTTTCCTGGTTTATATAAAACAAACAATATTCTAAGAACGGCACACAAAATTCTTGAATCTTCACCAATTACTAAAAACTTATTTTCAAAACCACCCAGGCTAGTGTTTCGTAGAAATACTAACCTTAAAAATCTTCTGGTACAGCCCAAATTGCCACCTACTGACATTTCAAAATTCAGAAAAGAAGAAAAATTTTTAAGTGTCAACCCTGTAAAGACAAACGATGTAATACTTGCAAAATTATAAAATCGTCCAATTTTTTCACCAGTAGTAATACAAAGAAAACTTACCCTATTAGAGGAGAAATTAATTGCAAAAGTAAAAATGTAATTTACCAATTAACATGTAAAAATTGTGCAGTGGATTATGTTGGATTGACAACAAATCCATTGCACATAAGAATGAATAATCATCGTTGTTCGTCTAAAAAACAGGATGAAAAATTGGTTTCACAACACGCATTAGGCCACCAACAAAATTTTGAACAATGTTATGCACTGACAGGTATTTGCAAAGTACCCGAAGATAGAAACAAAATTGACTTAGAAAATTTAGAACAGGCACATCAGTTAATATTAAAATCAAAAGTACCCGTTGGTCTGAATAAAAAGATGAAATGATCAATTGTTTTTATTATGTATAATTTTTTTCTAAATTATTTTTCTAATTTCATTCTTTGTTCATGATATTATTTATTTCTCTTTGGTGTTAACCACATGTTCAAAAATTCTTGTTTATTTATTTATGTAAGTTTTTATTTATTTACTTTTGTAAATTTTTGTTGCTGTATTGTTATTTTGTATTATACCTTATTATACCTTTTTGAAAAACGGCAAAAAGCCGAAATATTAAAGGAACTTTGTATCAAGAAGTCTTATAATTGATATATATATATATATATATATATATATATATATATATATATATATATATATATATATATATATATATATATATATATATATATATATATATATATTATATGCTTCTTTAGCCCATGTTCTTTTGGAAACAAAAGCGGGAAAGTGTATCTACCAGCGTCTGTTTGACAAAGGTTATGTATAAGGAAGTCTGTCAAAGACCGCATCTCAATAATAGAGACCTTGTACAAAGAATGAGTCACAGCTGAAGTGTATTATTGTCGTCAAAGAGATGCAGATGTTTCTTGTAGAATATAGAGTGCCTTCCTCACTTACAAATCCCTTGGTGACTATAGAAGAGCTTACATTTTACCTCCAGGCTATTTATTTTGGTAGCAAACTCAACGCTCTCTCTGTTTACTAAAGTGTATTTCAGATTTCTTTTATTTTTCTGTGTGTGATTGTAAAATTAATTTTATTTCCGTTAAGTGCAAAATGTCAGTATATGAAACGCTTCTCTTACTTAGCCAGTGCACTTAATCACTCATTTTCCAAATTTTTCACGTACCTGGAGAATTCATGTAATTATTTAAGAGTTATACCGAAGGATGGGTTTCAAGGAAAAGCCCAAAGTTAAAGGAAGTTAAGGGAAAAGCCCAATTCTTCAATACATATAATATTACATATAATAATATGTATTGAAGAGTTTCTAGTACCATTATTTCAGGGGTAGTGTAAGCAACCGTAATTTTGCCAAATAGGACGCTGAAACTGTAAGCCATGAAAATGTACAGTTTTTACTCAACCTATTTTTGCACATAAGTACTTTTTCTAAACGATACGTCAAAAAAGTATTGTTATGGGATGTTGAGTACCAAATTAAATGGAATTAACAAAGGATTTGTTTGAAAACATACATACTGTATACAAATGTGCGTAGATGACTCAAGATTGTGGTATAAACAACAAACGTATTATGAACAAACTTTTGTTCAGAAACCTTTCTAAATTTTATTTAACAGATTAGATCTTTTTCTACCGAAAAAAATCGTAAGTTTAATAATAAGATTTTGTAATTGGTATTGTATGCAATATACTGACTGAAGCATGGTAAATATTGTTTTAATTTTGTTATTACATAAATTAATAAATATAATAAGTAAATAAAATAAATTTTCTAACTGGTTCATATTCAGCTCAATGTAGGATTAGGACTTTCCAATAATTTCTTAGGTAACAATTTGCATAAACCAGCCTTACTAAATAAAAAGTTTTAAGATGTCGACTGTTCGTATGTAAATTTTGAAACTGCTTATCTTAGAGGGTGCAGAAGACAGACAAAATATAATACGGGTATACACAATAATATACATAATCTAGTATTTATATATCGTGATCTTTTCAGTGCATCTTGATGATCCTTGGTTGAAACGTCTCTTGGACGAATGTATTTAGTCCATTTTCAAAAATACATTTTATTTTGAAGGAAACAGGATTTTTCCGGACATTTGCCATCGTTCAGTGAAACAAAAAATCAGTAACACTACGTTTCGAGATCTGCAATCTGATCTCTTCTTCAGGTAAAGAACTAACCTAATACATAATTACAAACTAGGTTAAAATAAACAAATCTTACCAAAGCTTTGTGGCACGCCTAAGTCAGGAATCACAACCTACATGTTGTTTGTCAACTTCACTAACTCTATAAACATGCACTTAGTAAAAAACTATATCAAACACTAATCATTGAAACTTAACTACGGAATACAGGTCTCAATACGTCTACGACATCAGTCATAGTTTCAAATGAATAAATCGAGTCTTATTCTTTAAGAACATTTAGATTAATATCTGTAATGAAGAATGTACAAACAATTTATTACTCTCTCTGTTATAAACACTTACCCTTTTCCATTCCCAAATTTACAGTAATAACGGTCACAATGGAGTCTGTTGAATAATGACCACAGCCCCAATGGAATATTCATCAGGTGGTTGTTACGTGTTACAGTACATTTCAGGAAACTTTCAGCGCATTGGTGGAAACTGGAATACTCAAGTGTACGTTAGAATACATGAAAAATCATCTTAGTTTAAATGGTAGTTTTAAACAAATACATACAAAATTTATACATTATGCTACATAAAAGTATGAGAAGATTAACTCTGATGCACTTACTTTATTAACACGCTTTTATAAGCTTCGGTTGTATTTATGTAACGGAATCTTTGAGCATAATTTTCACCAATTTCCAGAAGTCTGATTAATGTGAAAGTTTGCATACGTATCAAGGACCGATGACAATACAATAATTTGATCATAGTTTTCCATTATCCTTATAAGGACTGTCAGGATTAATACATTCTTTTATAGATCCTCTGTGATAGAGCTAGCGCGCGATCTCCGCTAACCCAGCGTTCAAGTCTCCATTCGTTTCGGTACTCTCGGATGTGCTTGACTCTCTTAATATAGTTATATTATAGTAGTCATCCAGTCTCTGCCATTTCCAGTGGTTTCCTTGACAGCCAGATCTCTAAGTACATGATCCATGCATGTTCTTTGTTTAGTATACATTACATAATACTAATTTGAGTTGTTGCTTTACAGAAACATACCTAGTATTTTTGTCAGACAAAGCCTTTAGTGTTTTTTTAACTAATTCCATTTCAACAATATTCCAAATTTTACTTGCATTTTCAATTTTATTTACTATAAAATAAAGTTGAACAAATACAGTTTATTTATTTTACACATTACCTAAACGCATAGCTAATAAATTAAATAATTAAAGTACCAAAATATGGGTATATTCAATTCTGAAATACAATAACCATTATTTTATTATGTATGTGTATGTGTATATATATATCAAAGAAGAAGTGAGGGCTCTGTGGTGTAATGGTAGCACATTCACCCGGCAAGTAAGATATCCGGGTTCGAGTCCCGGCGGAGCAAATACTTTTTGCGATTCAATGTTTATTGAAATTAAATAAGGCTATTACCATTTATACTATTTAAATAATTGAATCGGAAAAAAGAGTGAGGGCTCTGTGGTGTAATGGTAGCACATTCACCCGGCAAGTAAGATATCCGGGTTCGAGTCCCGGCGGAGCAAGTACTTTTTGCGATTCAATGTTTATTGAAGTTATATATATATATATATATATATATATATATATATATATATATATATATATATATCAGAATATAACAATTATATGATAAAAATATAAAATGATTTACGATACGAAAAATTCAACTTAGTAAAGGGTGTAACATTTTATAGTAGTATATCTCAAATAAGTAATAGCTTTAATACAGCTCAGTAAGAATGATAAATGATATATACTAGCCAACATTAAGTTTATTAAATCCTTTACATACCTAACCCTCAAGTCCGGCAAAGGTGTTTTCAAACAGCTACAGTTCCTTGGTAGCTTAGATGCCAGCCTTCGATTTTTACGAGAATAATTAATCTAAAGAGAACTGCTAAGCTCCGAATCTCCAGGGATCAGAGCCGACATCATAAGTGCAAGCTCGAGGAGTCATATTGAGGCGATGCAGGTTGCTATTTCCCCGTTGGTAGCTATTAATAGGACAGAACCTTTAATGGGGCACCGATGACAGAAACGCACCAAGCGGGCAAAAACCTGTCTGACCCGACATCCTTGATCTAGGATCGCGATTGTTTGCTGCTGGACAAGCCTATGTAGCACTTAGTCGTGTAAGATCTTTAGACGGTATTCGGATTTAAGAACTTAATTGCTCTAAGTTAACAGGAAATACCCCATGCAATAGTGAAGTTTTAGATGAAATTATGAGATTGCGGAATGATTCTTAAGAAATACTACATTTCCACAAGAAACTAATTGATACATCGAACTAAAAAATAAAAATAAATACTAGTTTTAAAAAACTAAAAAACACGCTTTTATAGCTAACCAAACTAAAAAATAGAAAATAATTTTTAATTACAAAGAGTTTTATATTATTGTAGTAGAAGGCAAAACAATCATTAATTGTGAATCACCTCAAAAATACAAGTCTAATAAAATTTAAGTTATTAACAGAATAAATTAATTCACTTTAAAAAAGCGTGAAGTCTATTTTTACTACATTTCATAAGTCTCCTCTCAAAGATAATTACCGATAGAATGATTGTAGTATTTAATATATCAAGCACCCCACGCTTTTTACTCTGAATTAATTTATTCTGTTAATAACTTAAATTTTATTATAATTTTATTTTGAGGTAATTGACTATGAATGATTGTTTTGCCTTCTACTACCATAATATAAACACCCTTTGTAATTAAAAATTATTTTCTATTTTTTAATTTGGTTAGCTATAAAAGCGTGTTTTTTTTAGTTTTTTAAACCATTATTTATTTTAAATACATAAATTATTTGTAAGTAAACTCTTAAAGTAGGCAGTAACTAATAATATTTATTAACATTTTTGACTAAAAATGTAATTAGAACTTAAAATAATCAAGCATTTGACCGTGAAAGTGAAAAACTAACAGTGAAGAATGGTGTGTTCAGGAAAAATAATGATAGAAACAGTTGTCAAATCAGCCTTTAGTTTCTCCATCAACCTATATGGAAGTGAAAGACGAATTCGCCAGGATACTTTTCATGTATATTTTTCCTATACATATTTTTCTTTATAATAACTAATCCAAACGTTTTGAGTCTCTTTTCAAGTGTAATGTCAAGGAGTAGAGTAATGTTTGAAAACTTTACCTTAATTTTCAATTTTACATGTGTTGCCTTTCTTGTATTTCTCGTATTTAGGTTTCTTAGTACCCATACACGTACTTACGTGGTCTGAACTTCATTTTAAGTTTAATATCAGGCAAAACAGTTGTTAATTCTCAGTTTTTACCTTTTACTGGTAGGGATTTATTCTCTCATATAAATTCTTTTGGGTTTATAAAATTAGGACTCATAAGGAATTTTTGTACAGTATCGGCTCCTTTGTAGCATACATCCTTCTCTGTCAGATAAAAGGTCCTCAGCTCCTTTCAATTTGATTGCAGGTAATAGTTATAAATTTATGTCTCAAATTGTGTGATGTAAGCAAAGAATATTCATATTGTTCCTGCAAGTTATCAGATATTAGATATATCACGTATAATTAAAAATGAATACTCAGTTCCACTGATCATACAGACATATTTTTATGACGTGACACAACAATACATATTAAATGACATTATCTATTCTCCATCGCTTTCTTAGGTAACGCCTAAAGAGAGAGTAGTACAAATTATATTAATGGTTTTCGATGAGTACATATATTAGGCACTATTATTAAGAATTCTAGAGATACCCAGAGATGAATTGTGTGTAAGTACTTGTGAAACAATTAAAATTATATAAATAAACATATCTAGGAAAATAAAAATGGCTTACACAAATATTAAATAAAAATGTTTACACGATATTTCAACACCCTTTTTAACATTAAGTACCAACTCGTAAAAAATATCTATGTAGACTACGTTCAGCGTACTGAACTGGAGTCTATTAAGGCATTAAGTAATACTACTGGACAGACTACTTATGCACTACAACTATTTTTAATTCACATCTATTTCTGACTTTAAATCAGATACATTTTAATTAAATGATAAGTATATCCTTTTACTTAGTACACTACGAGAACTGTAAATTATATAAAGCTCGGTAGATGAGTTTGGACGATATAATTGTTGTTAAACTGTCAACAGAGATGCAATCAAGGCCTGGGAAAGATTAACAACGCAAAATGTCACGGGACGAGATTGGTTTGATTGTTCTCGAAATATTGAACTGTGTTATTACACTGACAATGTCATCATCGGTCGAGTAGATGTCCTGTTGACATCAGCATTCAGCCTAGGCATGATGGCTAATTGTAAACTATCCAACAGTTACTGTAAAATATGGCGTCAACAGCGTCTATTGAAACCAAATTCAATACCTTACGTGTAAAAATTCGCGATTTAGGTCATTAGGTAAAGTATAGAATTGGTCTGCCTTGTTGTTGCGATGTTCAAATAAGAAGTATTGTTACTTTTTTATGCTTTCATTCGACTAATGTAAACAAATTGGAAATGGTGGTTAAATTAAATCAACATATGGTCGTGCTTTCATAATACAATGTTGACACAGCACAGTTCATTATATTTAAAGGAATTAATTTTTCTTCATATTAAAACTTTAGAGATCAAAATGTGATTTTTTTTTTGCTACTTTAGAGACCATTTAGAAATAATATTACGCCTACATTCATCCCAGGTACAATAATGTAAGTATAAGTCCATGTATAATTTAAATAGAATCGGTGTAATAGGTAATGTATGAAAGCAAACATACATACAAAAGCACTCTCTTATTGACATTATTATTATTCAGATGTTCTAATATCATATGATTGTACTCTGCATGTTTACAAATTTATTTATTCTGCTATTTTTTGTTGCCATCATGGTTACCAATAAGATCATATAAAAATATTTGCTAACGCTCAACCCAGTACTATGGATTATGCACCACCATTGATCTCAGTGTTTCATATATAGACATGAATTTTCATATTAAATCTACAGATTTGTTCATTTTAGGTGGACACTAATAAATATAAATGATAATTTTCCAATCTTTGAAGTGAAAGGATTCACTAATGCTCAGCCAATTGCACTAAGTAGGGTAAGTTTTGTCTTCATTTCTTTGACAACTAAAAGTGAAACGAATGGAACACATAGAGGATTTATGACGAGGGCCTTGATTCTATCACAGGATTGCAATCACTGATGAAGGTGTTAAGTCAACACCGATGATCAAAAGAACCATCAACACTGGACAGGATATTTGATATTATCAACTAAGTCAAGCTAGTGGATTGCTTCGTATAAAGGCTAAGTCTGAAATCCACCACTCAGTAATCCAGTCGGTGATTGTAGCAACAAAACTACAAACATAAATTCTGATTGTGCACCCTCATGCATGTTGTAAATGTTTGTGGTGCGTAAGAATGGGCGACCATAGGAGTAAAAGAATCAGTGATTATATCACAAAGGGAATATGGTACCTAAACCTAAGTACTTACAAATATATGAAATATATGTCTTAATCTGGGTATGCCCGTCAGTTTTACAACAAAAATGCTATCTTTAATTTTGCAATTATTTCTGTATTTGCTGAGCGTTAGCGAAGCTTACCACTCGAGGGGTTGGGAAAAGTCATTTCTGTCCAGATGTTCAAATGATATCTATACAACAAACTGACCTAAAGACACAACCATGAACCTCCATGTGATTTGGCTGAGCGGTAGTAAACAGTTTTAAATTGGTTTTATGGGTAACCATGACTAAAACTACAAATCGAAAAAGAAATAAATCACTAAACAAGTTTAGTATAATCTTATGACATTTTACAATTTAACATAATAACTCATGTTGCCTAATAACAACGAGTTTTAAATTTTAATCTGGTGAATAATTCAATTAATGAAACAAGATTTAATACTAACAAGTTGCATTACAGTTTTAGCAATAAAATAATTATTTAATTTAGTGGTTAAAAGAAAGTTTTAAAACAGTTGCTAATTAAGACTTTATACATTTGAGATTTAACGCAAAGGAATATATATATTTGGAAATAGAGCGAATATTTAATCACTTTTTATTTGAAAAGTGGGATTACTTTCAATACCGCCGCCAAGTGAAAAGCAGCTTTACTTTGAAGGTAAACTTTGAATTAATTAAACTTTAATGATTGTTTGCCCCATCAAAGGACTGAGAAAACCGCTGCATTGATATTTAATGGATTTAGCAAGGTTTCCCTGAGTTAGTTTAACAGTTCGTAAACTTTTAAGTCAACATAATAAGTTATGAACGACTTTCATTCTTACATTCTATTGCAAGACTTGGTTATTACGTAATAATTATATAACTCAATAACCAAGTATTGAAATTTGGTTAAATTTTTATATTCGATTTTAAACTCTAGAGACTTTGACATCGGCTTGGGGCTGAACTAAGTTACTTACCTCTAATTAGGAACTGGTCACCTCACTAAGGCTTTAGACCAGTAAATAAATTAAGTTAATGTTGTGTTATACAAAACAATTAAACATACCATTTAATCTATAAATCACATGAAATATTAAATTAAAACCATCGTAACGTAGCTACGGCGGGGATGAATCATTTTATGTGACTGTTGAGTTAGCTCAGTTCACCTTCCTCTTAGTGCAGCGTCTGGAATCTGACTCTGTTATAGAGTCATGTTCTTCTGGAGAGATCCAAAAAAGTCGGCAACGGAGAAGCTCAAAATGACGTTACATCGTTTTTACATTAGAGACGATGTCGTATTCGACATCAGAGACCGCAAGATACAGTGTAATACAGGTGACGAAGTATTCTTACTGTCTCAATTGGGCACCTGAAGAAAAAGCCTGATGAAAACAATGCTACGACACCGTATTGTTGCAGAAGAAGCTGCGCGTATTCCAGTAGATGTAATAAAAAATGCGTTGTCAGCGTTTCATAATAATTTGGTTTATTTCCAAGAAGACGAGGGGGAAACAATTGAACACCTCCCATAACAATCTAGGAAGGTGATGTTTGTGTTGCTATCGTTACTAAATTACTAAAAATTGTTAATGTGAAATTACACTTAACAAAACAAATTCCTGAATTCTCTGCTGAATTAAAGTTTACTTTTAAAATCTTTGAACCGCCACCATCTTGTAACGGATAAAGCTTTCGAAGTGCAGTTTGCTGCATACTTCTTTGCTTGACTAAACCTTTAAAATGACGTGCATATCAAACTATGTCTACATTACAATTTTTCTACTGACTCATCGTGGACCGTTCCTATAGAAGAAGAATAAGTCATTGAATACATCTTAAAGTAAGTGTTTGTGCACAATAATTATGTATTAGGTTTTGTAGCTTTATCTGATATAGTTACAATAAACTTAAGGCATTTTTGAACTTGCGCATTAGTAAAGAAACTTTCAAACCATTTTGTTTGGAGTTAACATTTTGAGGTCTAATTTGCGGCATGGTGTTCTAATACTTTGGAACTTTAAAATGGTTATGCTTATCGACCTATGTTTAGGTTTAAGATTTTTCCACCGACTCCTTATGGAACATCCCGCTGAGGTATTAGGGGCTATTTCTTCAAGAACCAGAACATTAGAATCTAGGAAATACATCGACGCATGATCTTAGTATTGATTTTACGCTGACTTATCCTATGTCCTCTACGGATGCTTTTACACCTAGACAATTCTTTTATTCCTTATATACCTAGTTTTTACACACCGTGTTACCATTATATAAAACATAACTAATACGTTCAAAGGTAAACGGATAACAAAGAAAAAAAGTTGCACTTTCACACTTTTTTGTTATATTAGATACGTGGAATTTGTTACTCTTACTAGCTATAAAGGACTACAATGATATTGACAGTTTTCACGTATTCCCCCCAACTATATGTGGTGGTACAAATCCAGTAAATTAATGAGTGTATACATGGTTAATGAGGTGGAAACCGCACTACCAACATTACCACAATAATAACTGTAAATCACGTGACTCCAACATCTGCTGTGTAGTGATAGTATGGCTCCAATGTGGCGTACCACAGGGCACGGCGTTAATGGTTTGGACCTATTTTTTATCTCACTGTGGAAGCAGAAAAAGTACTAGCGTTAATATAGGAGTAACTAGAGAACTGAGAAGGTAAAGAATGAAAATAATGATCGATTTCGAATTTATTAATGTATAAAACATGGTTTTAATGAAAAATGGTTATGTCGACTCAAATAAAATTATAAAAAATGCCCACTTGACTTTAAATATTCAAAGTTTATCTCAAGAAAAGAGCAATACCAGAGTTTCCCTGCTTTACGACTGTTGTCACAATTAAAGCATTATTTAAAAAATCATCGAGGATGGAGTTTAAAGATGGACCGCAAGAATTTATAGCTCTGTAGATTTAAGACAGCATAAGGTGTAGAGATATATTCTAATGAATATCACACAATCAAGTGTCCTATTGTAATTTTTTTCGTACGTTTAGGGATGCTGTTGAAATATCTATGGAAAACTAATTTTGCAGAGCTCTCAGATATCATAGTATGCTGAGATAAGGAATTTTGAATATTACGATCTTAACATTCTGGTCAGGCTCAATGATGCTGGTGCTTAATCAAGCAAAGATTCACATTACTGAATCTGAGTATTAATCTGGGAATATTTTTCTATTGAATAAATGTAATCATGCTTTTTATCCCAAAAACATATCACAAGAAAGGTGTACGCCACAAGTGTCTCAAAACAAGCTTCTCTAAATGTGCATGCTAACTCTTTGACAGACCTGCGGACAGACATATAGATATATATATATATATCATAGAGAGAATAGAAATTGTTGCCACCCTTCGATAGGACGTTGATATATGAGATATCTGCTGATAATAAGAAGGTATGTGTTGCAATGTCATATAATTACATGTTATATATTTGTACTTAGCTTCCTTATTTATTTATCCTCCAAGTGTTTCGTTGTAAGCATATTTACCCATAAAACCAGTGTTAAAATTAACTACGATCAGCCAAACCCAATGGGGTGACATGGACCGTCATCGAACTCGATGTTACTTACATAGAAATTGAGCTTCATGCATTAGTCAAAATTATAATAGTACTAGAACTTACCTTTCGAACAGAAATACGAGTATAAGTAGTATACGTTCGAAAATAAAGATAGATATATTGACAGAAATAAAATTTTTCCTAACCCTCTAATTAAAAGCTCTGTTAAGACTGTCAATTAAAATATACAAGATAAAATATTATATTTCTATATTGAATAAGTATGCAAGTTGGTAGAAAGCATAATGTCAGTTAAATTACAAAAATATATCTGATATTAACTTGTAATATGTGCTTTAATACGCAAGTCATCCAACCAGTGAGGAAGAGGGACACAATGGTGCTTGAATCATGTACGGTAGCCGAGAGATCGATTGCAGAAATTGCATACTTTTTTGCACGTTGTGCTGCACATTGCATTAGCCTTGTAAAAATATCCCTTGTGGAGCTAAATACTTTAGAGATATAAAATTTGATTGGGAATAAGTAAAATACATGATTTAATTATTTGTATATTGGATGTTCACGAACTACTTTTAGTGCTACAGTTAAAAGTTTTTAGGCAATAATTTTGCAATATACATGATTATTTCAGATATTTAGGTATCATGATATCACTAAACAAATAATATAAATATGTTATAGTTGATATCATTATCAGTTGTATATACATATATAAATTAAATTAAATTTAAAACAAGGTTGATGAGCGAATGGCAGCAGTCCTTGTATGAAGATTGCTTTTGACGGTGGATGGGTTGTCAGGAAAACATGAATTGTAAGAAAATTTGCCATTGTTCAGTGATACAAAAGAATCAGTAACATTAAGTTTCGAGATAGTATTAGAAAATGTTTGGATATGTCCTGTATCTGAAACATAGGTACTTGCAGGGATTTGAGCTCGCATATTTTATGCTTGAGCTTTGAGCTTCCCGGACGAGAATGCTGAACTAACCACCACATATATATAACTTTTTCTTCATAAGTAACTTTGTTTTGATTTAAAATTAATAAATAATAATAGACATACTTCTAATTTATTAAAAGAAGCCCCTAAAAATCTATCTGAAGATTTTTAGATTTCATATTAGAAACTTATGAGGTTATACAGTAAATATATTTGCTCTGGTAATCAGTAATTTCTTCTCAAGACCTAAATTAGGAAAATTTCAATTTTATTTCCAAGAGGAATACCAGAATAGATCAACTAGATCTATACCAAGCAATGCACCTAATGGATGTACCCGTTAGTTATAATTAACTAGTAAAGTCTAGCACAATATTTTCAGATTAAATATTAGAATATTGATGAGCTTTAATCAAGTCGCACCGTTGATCGCCCACTTAACTACCTGCGCAATAACGCTTGATATAAAGGCCTTAGAGACTTAAGGTTCCCTTTAGTCTGCTAAAAATCTATACTGATTTTGAGGTCAAAAGTCCAAATGGCAGTCTCTCCGTCTGTGCGATAAGTATCGATATGAAGGCCTTAGAGACACAAGGTTCCCTTTAGTCTGCCAAAAAGCTATATTGAATTCGAGGTCAAAAGTCCAAATGGCAGTATCTCCGTCTGTGCGATAAGTATCGATATGAAGGCCTTAGAGGCACAAGTTTCCCTTGAGTCTGCCAAAAAAAAAAACTATATTGATTTTGAGGTCAAAAGTCCAAATGGCAGTCTCTCCGTCTGTGCGATAAGTATCGATATGAAGGCCTTAGAGGCACAAGGTTCCCTTTAGTCTGCCAAAAAAATATATTGATTTTGAGGTCAAAAGTCCAAATGGCAGTTTCTCCGTCTGAGCGATAAGTATCGATATGAAAGCCTTAGAGACACAAGGTTCCCTTGAGTCTGCCAAAAAAACTATATTGATTTTGAGGTCAAAAGTCAAAATGACAGTCTCTCCGTCTGTGCGATAACTCCTTCATTACGGTGAAGCCTTAAACACTCCGTTGAATCGGTTTATTATTTTGATGGTTCCAACACTTTAAAAATTAATGAAATGGTTATGAGAATGGTATTGTAAATCATCCTAAAATTAAGAATTATTATCAATGATATCCATTTCGTCTGAGGACTTAAAAGTATGATTTCTAGCTTTATATATGACAAAGGGCTAGTTGAAGCTATATTACTGGAATTGTAATAGGCAAAACTAATTTCAGTAAGGGAAATCCTTTCTATTATGCTATCAATGTAAAATAATAACACATGATAAATCAATATTTTACTGTCCGTTGTTCAAATATTTAGGATTAACTTTGTTTTATGTGTTTTTTGTGGTGTTATGATTACACAATTATATTTTAATATTTTAAGAGTTTCATCAAGTTATTTTTGTTTGTTCATATTAAAAATATATTGTTGTGTTATAACGAACTACGAAATGCTGTATCATATTTTAAAGTATTCTTTCTATTGGTTTTAAAAAAAACCGAAGTAATATTAAATTTTTCCCACAAATACAATATTAATCTTTGTATATATTTAAAAACGATTAAAATTCAACAGTTGCTCAGATAGCATGGTTATAAAGACAGGCAATGCCAGGTTTTACTGTGGTCGCTATTATAGTTATAACAGTCTATTCGTTATCAAGTCATGGCCCTACATTTAAAATGCGTTAATATATTTCTTTTGTATCTTTAAAGCATGTTCTTGCTTATTTTAATGCTACGGTTACGTGTCAACTGATGCCAATATTGACAGCTCCAGAATACTGCGAGAGGATCCACTATCCAATATCAAACAGTTGCGGTTCAGAGATTACGCGCTTTATCAAATATTGGCAGACGCGGTACACCAGATCAAGTTTGCCGACTCTGTGCTCACAATATCAACACTTATATACTGATCAATAAATCCTGCCAGTTTATCATGTCGTAAATAAATAATGTTAAAAACAGCATATTGATGAATCGTTAAAACACGTAGGTAAAATATTTTGATGTTCGAGGAAATTTTGTTCACTTCATTATATTTTACAGCAGAAGCAATGGCTTATTGCAGAACGAAAGTGTCTGTCATTCTGGTAATCATTAGTGCAATTCTAAAAGTCGTTAGTAATGTTCAGCTGTACATTCTGGATAGATGTTGTACAAATAATATGTTAAAGCCAAATGGCATTGGGGTACTTCAGAGTCGGCAACAAATTTAAGAAACCCCGTGTTCTAAATTATACTTTGAATGATCATCATAAAGGGCAGGATTTTTTTAAGAGAATTAATTGATAGAAAGAAATTTTATAAAGCCAAAAATTAACTTGATTTATTAAGCAATGGCGAAGCCTATAACTTGAGAAGATCCATCTGTCTGTGTGCAGATGTCTAGAGAAAAAACAGACCTATAGACCCAAAATGTAGCATGAACCTACATGTATCTGCAGATGAGATGGAGTTTGACGATGGTACAACTTACTTCATGTGATTATGTGATTTTGGTAAGCGTCAGCAAACATTTTTACATTAATCTTATGAATAATTTAATGGTAACGAGAAAATTGCAGGATAAATACACTTTTATACAGGCTGACAAAAATGTATGTTAAGTTTTAAGGTGTGAAATTGAAACACACGTAGCCTGACTATCAGAATAAAATGTGTTATGCAATCAGGAGCAAATAGACTTTTTCATACGACCAAGGTGAAGATTGTTACGCGGCACGTGATGCAGGACATGTCTTTACTGTTTTGGCAATTTCAATATGAGATATATTTTAAAACGTTAATATAAACTGAATGCAAATCTTCCTCAATTGTTAAAATTGACTTATTACTGTTTACTAATGATTCGGCATCTCCACCTCCGATAGATATTTTAGAATAATTTATTCGTTAGTCTAATAACACAAATCAATTAATTTAAATTACGAAATTATGTTGAAAAATCACCTTATGTAAGTAAAACAGTTATTAAGTTTTTAAACTGCCATATTAGTAACAATGGAATGTGATGAATAATGAAGAGAACCGTAATAGAATATTCATGTGGAGGTTCTAATGCAATACAGTACAGTTCAATTACATTGCATCACGCTGAGTTACGTCTGTGAAAATATATACATTGGCTATATTAGATAACAGGGTTTACGTCGACACATTTTCAATTAATAAACAAAGTCAGATACGGTATTCTTGTTGGCTTAGCGTTAGCAAAGTTTATCACTCGGTGAATAAGAAAAACTCATTTCTGTCAGCCAATCTGACACATGATAGCCTAAGAAACAAAATTACTTGAAGACCTATCAATTTTGCATGAAGCTTCATTTCTACATAGGAAAAATCGAGTGCGATTGTGATGTATACTAATTTTATGGGATTCTACTGAGTGTCTTTTTCAACTGAGAGTATTTTTACAGTATTCTCTCTTGGGAAACCATGATGGCAACTTTGTTAATAAATGGAGTAAACCATAAGACATTTTTAACATGTAATAGTAACTAATGTAACCTATAGACTTGAAATTTTTAAATTTGAACTTGGCGAGTGGTTTTACTTGTTTTAATGATCAGTATTACTTTTCAAGCAATAATACAAAGTAATTTTTTGTACAATATGTTTTATGAAACTGAATAACTTTTCATGTGAACAAGTATCAGTCCTAAAGAGGTAACAGTCACTCCATAACATCCAGCATCGCTACTCTGCCTCGGTTATAGATAGACACAGTAATCTATTGATAACAACAAAGCTCATTATTAATAAACCCTTTTATTCCAACTCTCAACAAATTTCTCGTTGATCTCTTTGAACAAGAAACACATACCATGCACAGAATAACGTTAGAACTATTAAAAAAATTATTCCTTCCTTTTTTGAGGTAATCATTTTATCTCAATAAAGTGCCTTATTGGTAAAAAACTAAGTATTGGTTCTAAGTTTTATTCAAAGGTTTGATTTATTCAACTAATACCTTTCCTCAAAATATAAACGACATTTAATTGGCTCTCAATAAAAGTGAAACATAAATTGTGTGTAAATTAAGTAGTCCTAATACTTAAGAATAATTTATATTCGTTGTACATTTTACGTTTAGTAACAAGTTTAGTGACAACTTATTTGAAACTTCAAGTTTGAGGTGGATTAAGTTCACAGAGTACTTATTCTAATTAGGTTTTATGGGAACGAGGATAAGTTTCAGTCTTATATCGATACTTGTAACTGATTATCGTAGATAATGATTAGAATATACATCGATATTAAATTAATGGTTGGCTATTACTAAAGCCATGATATCGGAATATTCCATACTATATCTGAGATGTAATAACGACTGATAAACATCTCGTACACTCTAGCCAGAACTGTGAAGCACAAGGGTAATATATATAGTACAATTATAACTCAAATAATTAAATAAAAACGAAATAGTAATAACAAGGAAAAACAAAAATGCATCGGTTAGTTCGATTAAATTTTCTGCAAGGGAGTAACAACCACGGTGTATGGATAAATAGTATATATATATATATAAATAAAAATGTACTACATATACAATTCTCTCTCTCCCCCTCCCTCCATCCCTCCCTCTAACTCTCGATCTATCTCACTGTACCTTCCTCCGTTTCTCTTTCTCTCCTTAACTTTCCCCCACTCTTTCTCTCACATCCCCCCCTCTCAAACTCCCTCTCACCCCTCCATTTAAACTCTCGATCTATCTCACTCTCCCTTCCTCCGCCCCTCTTTCTCTTTCCCTCCTTAACTTCCTTCCCCCCCCCCCCCCTCTCTCTCTCTCTTATGGAGCCTGTCCTGGTGGAAGAGTGGACCATTGGTCTAAACCAGGGCAGGGAAAATAAAGAAATTGTCAAATTGTCTCCCTTCCTCTCTCTCTCCTGTTATAAGTTTTGGCTAGATGTTATCTCTGTACTTATTGTGGTTTATGCTATTAGATATATAATATTCAGACAGACGCTGAGATATTAAACTTGAAATGAAGTAAGACTTTAAGGGTACAGTTATAGAGTAGTTGAATTTGTGTGTGTAACACTGCTATTTCACGATATTTGTGCATTTCTACAGCTCCTGTTTGGATGCATATAACACACACAAAACAAGGCAGACATTTTATATCCGTGAGGAATTTCAGTGGAGTCGTCAACACATCAGAGTTATGTCAAGTTGTGCGGTCAGCTGTCTCTTCGCAGACATGGAGGAGAGTTGTGTTTGTAACACAAACAATCCCCCCCCATCATTTACAAACCTGTAGAGGTGAATGTTGTGTCCATGAATGAGTGGTCTTCTTCTAGCATCTGAAGCTCTCGCTTTACTGATTTTATCTCGCTAATATTTATGTAGAGCTGAATTGTTAAATTGTCAAGTTGAGTTGCTGGTCATGTAATATAAGAAAAAAATTATTACTCCTATAAAGTATTGTGTATATCAATGCACAGTTATAGGCTAAGGATTATGACTCGAGGGCCGGAAAGATTTAATTTCTGTCTGTCTGTCTGTCCGCACGAAGCTAATTTCCACGAGTTTGATGATGGTGCAAATTTGGCCATGAAATTCAGCTGAACGATAGGAAAAATTTTAACATTGGTTTTATGGGTACATGATGGAATAAGAAAATCGTAGAATAAATCAATTTTTAAATATACTAAGTATAATTATATAGCAGTTTTACATGTAACCTCGCGGAGCTAAGAATGAACCGATTTAAAACGAGTGTTTCATCATACTTATCCACTTGATTAGGAAGGGCTATATTTTGCAATTATCGTTTGGATGTAAGCTATACAAACAATTTGGAAAACTGTTTTGATTTTAAAATAACCAAGAGTGTGGTATGAATAGAGTTGCGGGTTGTTTACAAAAAAGAGGAAATACGTTATGAACGAATGTATACGTTATGAAATTGAACGTTTTTTAGCTTTCTTTGAGTAGAAGTAGGCAACGCTCTAAAATGGATATAAGAAAATAAGTATAGGGGAGCAAGAAATGGGAAGGTAATGAGTATTTAGTTAAGGGAACTGATGTTTATATAACTGGCTCCCGCTAAGCGCTCAGCCTCTCCCGTCAGGTGATGATGCGAAAACCAATTTATGCTTCTCTGTACACTCGAATAAGTGTCGAAGATAACACCTAGAGGGTTTTAATCTGATGTGAAACTCCACTTCTACTTCATCTACATCTGTATTAACCCTTTTATCGTCACGGTCCGATATATCGGATCACCCTACACGTTTTTGATGTAATATGATGTAGCCCTAAATTTTTTTCAATATAAGTAGACAAATCAAGATTACTTCAGTATCCATGGTTGAGAGATTGAAAACGTAAGTAAAATTTTGACTGGTTCTATTTTAGGTTTTGTTTTATGAATTTCCGTCCGTTTAGATGCATTTTCTATCTAACGCATTTCAAGTGTTATAGTTGAGTTTGAATTGTGCTTCGATCAAGAAAATACATACAAACAAAACCCACCGTCGATTAAAAAGCGTCCATTTTTGGCTTCTGCAATTTCTTCATTTACTTTCTTTCTAAGATTTTTCAACTGTCATAATGATCGTTTATTTTTTTTGTTCCGATAAAGAACAAAATTTTAAACTTTAATACAACCGAAAAGTTATTGAGCTCCAAAAGAGTCTAATCTATTTATAGTTTCACAGTTGAGTTATGTTTTTACTCCGATCAAGAAAATAGCTTCGGAAATACTAATAGAAATTCTAAACTTTAAAAGAGAAAAATGTGTGTTATTCTTTCGAGATAGATATATCATCGCGGAATTTTTGTAGGCCTTTTTTGAAATTTAAAACTCCGTAATACATTATTTTGTTAGATCCTCAGAGTCGTAAGCCTTAATCAGTGATTAACAATGAAAGTGCTCAAAAATATTATTTTATATATTTATTATATTATTATACAAATATTATAGTATCATGTACCTGCCTAAAAGAGGCTTATTTATATTGTGTATTGATACAAATAAATGCTAATAAGCTCTCTTCAATATGCATTCTATCAAAAAGCATTAGTTAAATAAAAAAAAATCGAGTGCGCTATATTATTGCACAGTTTTGTTTCACCTTAACTTATTCGTTCATTAAATAACGTCCCAGAAGCGTTTAATCTACAAGGTGAAATGAAACTCCTTCCAGTGTTTCACTGGCAAAGCAATGATTATTACTTTAATTAAAACTCTAGGTGTCAAGAAGGTAAAATTAACTTTTGTAGACTTTTCAGACTCGTCTCTTCTTAAATAAGGGTGTCATCTAAGTAACACTTGAGTATTTAACATTTCAAGATATTTGTAAAGATTAGTTCCGGTTCTATGCCTTAAAAGGATATATAACTGAAAGCAGTCATTAATCAAAAGTACTATATTTTTTATAAATGTATGGGGGCCTAATAAATTTGGACTGTTCCTTATTGTTTGTTTATTTGATAATATTTATATTTAGCATCAAAACTTCAATTCAGTAATTAAAATTATTAGTTCAAGTGATTGGATATCCCCAATAACTGTTTAAATATTGTATAGAATAGTATGGGGCAATGTATATTTAATCATTTGAAAATATAATCGTGCCAATCTGTGTGTGGTACTAAATCACGTAAAACTACTATACCGATTGTACTGAAATCTTAAGTAGACATTCTCAGGGTCTTTGGTTAACATAGGTCTATTGCTATTTATAAAATCCCTGCCGGCTACGCCGCACTGGTTTTGAAAACTTAATATTCCAATATATATATTATATTTATGGACTTTGCTTGGTAAGCATACAATATTTTTTATAAAAGTCAACAATAATAAGTATAATGGGCTGTACAATATTTAATAAGGTGGTAGTAAAATTTTAGTTGCCAATCAACTGCCAGTGCCTGTTACACTTTACGAATGTCAAGTAACGTACAGAAGCTTTTCTTTGTCTGGGCTTTTTTTATTGGGGTTATAATCAAGTGCAGTAAAATGCCATAATGTATTATATCATGAATTTTTATCAGTGTAAATCTTAGGACTTTGTCTTCAGTTTCCCTTAAAGACAGGGTTTATCCAAGCTGGCCTAAAGTAGTTCCATTGTTCCTGAAATCGTTGGAGCTATTCAATATAATATTGTAAAATGTATCGAATGAAATATATCTAGATAAAGTTCTAGAGAAAATATCTAGAGAAATTTCAGAAGTACATAGTAAAGTTTCACTTTCCAATTTTAAGCCCCATCCTTAAACCCAAAATGGATCAAGAGGTTGAAATATCTTTCAGTGTCATCTCAGCGGATAAGCTCAGGATTGATTTAAATACCATGTAAGAAGAATATGCTCCAGTGTCCATGTTTTTTTTTTTTTTTTAACAAAATTGCATTAGAAGCCTAGTGTCTAATAAATGTAAATTAGTATATCGGTTTAATTGTGTACCCTGCTGATAAGAATGCAGGTGTTCATGGGAAAAGTCTATGGTCTTTTGTTATCTCGGAAAGGTATTTACTCTTTGTTACATTATACCTTGGAATGTATAGTTTCAGATCGAGATAACGCTCCTCATCTGTACTAACTCATTTATAAGGTAGGTAGCCTACGAGAAAGTGTGCTTCATAGTTGTTGATTATCAGATTTAATACTATTTTATTTGAGATCTAAAGGATAGTTAAACAAACTTTAGAAAACTTTAATATTTATTTAAGAGTGGAAACCTTAACAATGTTAATTTGAATTTAAGTTAAACAAAATAAGTACTCGTGCCGTTCTTTACATAATATTACATTTGTGAAATTTATATTTTCTAGATTAGAACAGTTGTATACATAGAAAGATACATTTTATGACATTTTAAATTTTTAATCTTGAGAGTAAACACTTCTTATTTAAACTCTTTTGCAAACTAGTGCTGACCAAGAATAAGAGAATATGTAGGTAACGCATTGTTTAGCCAGTACTGTAATGCAGATATGAAGCACAAAATTAATATATAATATTAACAATAAAATTTAAAGACTGTTACAAAAACCTATCTTAGTAGTCTTTTAGTATAAGTTGGGCTCTCAAACTTGTGTATGTATATATATTATATATATATTATATATATATATATATATATATAATATATATATTTCCGGGAAAATAAAGCAAGATAACCTATACTACGGAGAATACTAAGACCGTACTAAATTAAAATCGCTATAAATATACACTTTTTGACATATGTTGTTGGTTTTGGTAACAAGGAAAACTCAGCATTCGCGTCAGATATATAATTCACTTGATCCAGAAGTGGCCTACAACGTGCAAATCCTTTGAAGTTATGTGCGAAGCCGCTGGTAACTGCTAATAGTTTATAAATAAATATATATTTACAGAATGTTTTTCCTCTTACACTATGTGGATACAAGTATTTGTAATATTGGCAGTTCTCAGCAACAAAAAGACCTATCAGGGGGATAGGAAATGGAAAATTGAAAAACCTGTGTACAGTATACACGAGTACCGTAGATTACCCCGCTTTTCTCTCGGTCTCAATGGCCAGGAGTGGTGAATGATAAAGCTGAAAGGACATAGCTCTGCCAAATGAAGCTGAAGAGTCCTCTAAATGTCAAATGGGCGATACATGTCACATAATACGTACCGTACAGAGCTACTGTACCTTGCTACGTTTGTAGTGTTGTATGTACGAGTGCTATCCCAATTATTTTAACAAACGATGCATCTATACTATAAACGTGGTATTGTATGATATAATGTGTTTTTATTTTTATAAAAATTCATACTAATGGTGATAAAAATATTATCAGGTTATTTGTTTCATTACTATTTAAAAAAGTACACATTCAGAAACTAACCTATTTATGAATGAACTATAATAATTAGAATCATTATCATTACTTATACACATGTGTAAACAATAGAAAAAGAATTGTTTTATTTAAAGAAAGTAGTAATTGTTTTTTTTTTTGTGCAGCTTACAACTAGGAGAAAGAAAACTAAAATTAAAGGCGGAAATAAAAAGGACTAGTTGCAAATTTAAAACAAACCAAAACACCACATTTTAACACTCTAAAACTTTATTTTGATGAATATATAAACAATCATGTACTACTATAGTTGGACCCTAACCAGCTATGACTTTTTAAGAAATACCATTGAAGATTGGCTATTGTTTTGTGGAGAGGCTTTTTTGTATGGTCAGATGACAAGTTTGAAAAATGAAAGGTACTTTGGTTTTATCTGGTGGCCCACTCTATCCCTATATACTACTTTGTATTATGTGATTTAAGTAGTTTTAGATTAGGTTATCATAAAATATTTTACTAGTAGCACCAAACTTAAAGTTAAACTTTTACGAGCTCACTTTCGGGAAAAAAACATACCTTGATACTGCAATTCAATTCTAGTTTAGATTACTTGAGCACTTGTAAACTTTAACGTTAATTTCTATTTACAATACGAATTTATAATATCGAGGATTTGAAACACATGGATATTGATTATTCGATAATCTTGAATATCGATAACTCGATTGTTGTGTTGGCCGCTTATTATACTGCAGCCTAACTCATCTGAAGAAACTGATTAGATACTGTAGTATTCATATAATAGTATTATATAATATTCAGATTGATACATATGTTTATCCCAGGGTACCTAGCTCGATGTCAATGACTGGTGTTAGTAAAAACAGTGTTGTAAGTTCTTTTCTTGTATGTTGTTCTTTCGTGGCCCTGACCCAGTTGGAAGTTCTCCCCCCGTATGAGTCCAGGCATGAAGTTTGGACAACTTCTTTGAGTTGGCATCGTTAAACACACACATGTTATTATTTATCTGTTTGTTATTCTGTTACATATACTTTTATCATTTTTTACAGTTACATATTTATCTCATTGTTACATTCTAATTTATCTATATCGTTGCATGTTTTTATATATTTATCTCATTGTTAAGTTATTATTAGCATAATTGTTACATTCTTATGTTTCTCTTTGCTAGTTGCTTCTGCATTATTTGTTATGATTGCTATGTATTGTTATTAATTATTGCATAGTGTCTTCCTTGTGTTATCTGTTATCATTACTAGTTTTGTTATGTTATTGGATTGTTGTTACCACAGTTATTAGTCATTGTATGCCATCTTAATTAGTTTATCCTTAGTTAAGTCAACTTATGTATAAATGGTGGAAACCGTTGGAAATAAAATAATAAATGAATTAACCCTTCCCCTTCAAACCCTTCCCGTAAATTCTATCTTTTTATATTACTCGAAATCTATAAACGATTCATTAAAGTGATTTTGAAAGGTACCTTTCTTTAAATTTTTCTGGCTCTGAAAAATATGTTTCTGCGGAAGCCTCTGTGTATACAGACAGTACATCGTATATTCGAATACATGCCTACAAAAATTCACAAAGTTAAATAGGTCCTTCCTGACTCTGAACAATGGTACAATGTAGCGGGTAGAGCGTATCACAAGATACATAACTCAAGCATCGTCGAGCATGGCTGCTGCTTGGATGGTTGACCGCTGAGCAATCCTGTCCTTGGTTAGCAGATTACCTGCTCAGCCACTGTTGGTGGTTTCGAAGTCAAATTTAAGCCATTGGTCCCCAGGTGATGTGTTAGAGGGGTTTTTAGCCTTAGCTTTGCCTTGCAAAAATATATATTTTTGTTTTCGCCTTTAACAATATGTCTCCTCAAAGTCTCCTTGTATAAAATACAAGGAATATTCGACGTACATAACTACAAGAATTCACAAAGTTAAATCAATCGCCCATACCTTAATGACAGTTATCAAAAGACGGTGTGCAACATACGGTGTGCAAAGACTTCCAGAGGGTAGGAATCGCAGGATGCCGATACTTCCAGAGGCCTGGGTTTCTAGGGGCTGGAAGTCTCTATAAGCCTTGAAGTTTTTAATATCGCAGCCTCAGGATAGACTAAATCTTGAGTGTCATGTCTACACTAATTACTGTTAACTGGGGTTATCTATTATTCCACATAATTTAGTAGTATAAATCTTTCTGTATATATTCTTGTATGTTTCTGATGGTAAATGGTCGTTCCAGGCTTCGAAATGTTCCAGGCACTAGACGGACTCCGAAATAAGATGAGCTCCTCGTCTTTAAACCTTTTGGTCCCTAGGACCTTTCTGCCACTGACAGATGAGTAAAAAAATTGTACAATCTATTGAAAACTCCATTCCAGGAAGAGTTTACTGGGAAAGAAAAGTTCCTCACCTGTAAATTGGGAGAGAGAAAGCTCACTTTTAGCCTCTCAGTTATCTTAGCTCTCGGCCTCGGTTGGCTTTCAAGCTCTTCATATCTGTCATGACGAAACTAGCTCATAAAAGATTCCGGTAGCACCTTCTACGAGTGTTCTCGGCTCTGAGAATATGTCTCCAGATCTTTCGAAGTTCTCAGTTTCTCAGATGTCCAAGCTCTCGGCCTCTGAATGTTTCTAATCTCTGGATACTCCTGGTATGACGTAACCAGCTTGTGTAAGACTTCAGACCTTAGTAAATTCAGGGCTTATTCTAGAAGCTCATCTTCATTGGAATGTCTGTACCTTTGTCCATCCACCAACATCGAGAAGATTTTACCATCTTTATATATGTGACCTCAATAATATTTCAGTCTGTATAACTCTTAAAACTGCACCAAACAGACCTAGAAATATTCATCAAATTTCTTATCAATATATATTGTATTGTTAATAAAATGAATAGAATAGTTGAAATGCTTACTATAGATTTTAAACATAGTTACGTTTTATACAATAAAAGTGTAATGTGTTTGTTTGTTGTTTGCTCTCACAGCAGCTCAGTGAGAGGTTAGTCACATGGTACCGATAGGTGATTAAATGTGAGCACCAGCAGGTGTAATGATGCATGCATTGATACAACACAGCAGCTATAGCCGTGTGTGAATGTGATGTGGATTTAATGTTACACTGCATTTGAACCCCTAGTACGTAGTTAACATAGTGTTTTTGTGTTAGTGGTAGTAAGGTGGTACATCCTCATATGGGGGATTTACATGTGTTATGAGACTTTATGATGGTAAAGTATCTAACATAATATTCGCCAAGGGGTATTCATGTTTTGTTAAGTATGAGGAAATATCGACGTTTAGTTTACTGTGTTATTGATACTTATAGTTAAGTTTAGTTACTGCTAGCAGTTACCCGTGGCGTCGCACGCAATTTAATTTTTTATATACGCGACAAGAGCTTGAAAAAAAATTAAAACTGAATTTCAAGCAATCCTCAGATAAGTCATAATCACTGTTAATATATCATAATTGTTTGATTCATTTTAGATTGAAGTTTTGATTTTAATGAACAATTTTAAAAATATTCTTTACAATTTTATACTAACTTTAGAATTGTATAAATTCTAGCGATATCACTCGAGCTTATTACGTTCAAAAACCACATGCGACTCATGCGCGAACAATGGGGATTTATCTCCCGTTTATGGGTCACAAAAAGAGGGAAGCGTAGGAAAAAATATCTTCTCATTATAAAATTGCATTTAAAATTTCACAGGAACCTCTTACCGCTTCTTATGGAAACTCTGACAAATAAAATTGTTTCAGCAGAATTATGTACTTTCTTGCATGTTGAGAATATTTGAAAAGTCCACCTTGTATTTTAATTACTGTACGTGTAATTATCAAAGCATAATTATTTTTAACTTTTGTAAAACGGGAAATAGTTTCAAACGCTGTTTTAACTTTATAGCTATAACTAATATTTTACTTATTCAAAGCATGGTTTTAAATACTATAAAGAAAACAAAATTAAAGAAAAGCAAAATTAAATAAAATTACCCTTAATAGGAAAAAAAAAACTCAAAAATTTGATCCGGAAGAAATAGTTATCTTTTTTCATTATTCAACATGGAACCGACTCTATTTTAGTAGTTTTATATTAAATATTGATGAGTTAGATATAGTTAGAATTTAGTTTGTCTTAATTTCAATAATAATCATTCAACGGAAAGTGTTAAAAATGTTCTTAAATTATGATACAAGTTAGTAATTGTATTTGATACAATAGCGAAATGTTATTTATCTAGTTACATATGTTTAAATCAAAGTTATCTCAAGAGTTAAACTACAAACCCGCTTACAAATTACTTCTCTACCCGGGAGCCAGGACCTGGTAAACGTAAAGTGTTTACGGTCACATTTACATGTAAATAACTCTATTCAGTATGAGATGTGGTGGAGACCGAAAGCTTTACGCTGACAGGATCAAACCTTTATCACGTTTATACATTTTCAAGGGTTTTTCCCTTTTCATGAGCTTTCAAGTATTCAAAAAGTATGGTAATTTTACCATAGTATGGACATCAGGTATAAGAATTATTTATAAGTACGTGTAGTAATTATTGTATTCAAACAAAATTATATTTCTAACATTGATGTAGAGTTTGCCTTTGATGCCATGATCAAGAAAATATGTCAAAAGTGTATGTTTATAGCTATTTTTAAAACTTTAATTTAAAGTGGTGTAACTCTCAAGATTTAAGTTCAACCAAAATTTCACCAGATAATTAATATACATTAAATATCTTAGCGCCTTCAAATATTGTTCGGCAATTTAACAACTGTCTCGTAATTGCAGTTATAATATGCAGGCGCTTTTAACACTTTTATCTTTCACCAGCGCCGTCTGGTGGAGTTACATCAATGAGCATAGCATATAAACCTTCTCCGTAGAAAAAATTCATATACATTCAAATGTTCAAAATGACAACATCCTCTTTTGTATCCAGACTTGAAGTTTCAGTAATAGAATGAAAAGTTTTGAATTTGAAAATAAAACAAAAATTAAATCTATATATTCCAAAGAGACTGACCCTCTAAAAATAAAAACTACTTAAAGAGTTTACTATAATTACTATTAATCATTATTCCACTCTTTTTAAAGCGAATAAATGGTAAACAAAGTTTTATAGTAAAAATATTAAATGCTTCTAAGCACTAATTAGGCTTCTTAAAACCTAGTTCAAGTATTTGGGAACGTAAATAAAGTGAAACATATTTCTTATAAACTACACAAGATATGTGTACGCCACCACGTGCCGCATAACATGCTTTATTGAATTTGTATGAAAATGTCTCTCTAGCTCCTTCTATTATTGACAGATAGAATGACAGAATATTCAGGAAAGAAATGTTTACTTTCTTTTGGCCAATGCAAAATAAATTGTGCCAGTCTACAGAGTGATAACTTAAAAAACGCTCAGCCAAATTTTATAGTTGGACATGAAACATCATAAATATTATTCTTGTCTATGTAAAAACTGTCTTTATTAAAAGTTTCTTATTTACAGATGAAAGTATTTTTCAATAAATCCTACTGCATGATATATTTATATTTTTGTAAATTAATTTGCGTTTCATATCAGGATTTAAATAATAATGCTCTACGCTCCAAGTCACCATAACCTGATGTGTTGGGATAAATTAGACTATAAGAATTAATATACCACATTTTACGATATATTATGAATATACTGAGTTTGTTTTAAAATATATTTATTCTGCTATTTTGTTATTTACATCATGGGTTACCTATAAGGCAATGTTGAAATATTCGCTAACGATCAGCCAAATCAACATTGTGACACCTACAATCATTGAAATAAGACTTCCTTCATATAGAAATGCAGCTTTATACGCAGTTCCCAGTCTTAGCTAATACAAAAAACTCAAAATAAGCATAAATAAATTTCTTATTAATTCATAATGTCAGTTGACAGTCAGTAACTGTCAGCTTCGCTCGCAATTTCCTTACTGACACAACACAGGACATTGTGGGCATATTCTCTCTAAATGGCAGTATAAGACTCCTGAGTTATTAGGCTGAAAATCACAGGAAAATCTTTCAATCTTCTGATCAGTTTTAGATGTAAAGTTTAAAGAACAGTTTTGGAGTCTTCAAATCGGGGAGTGAAACACTTTTTATTTACGAGTATACTGTGAAATCCGGAAATTTTCTCTAACATATTAATGATAAACGATTTTAGCAAAAATTTTAATGATTAAGGCCAGCGTGGAGGAATACTAAAGTAGAAGGACTTAGCTTTTCAGCTAACACATTCCATGATGTAATGAATAATATTGCTCTATGTCATTTTAAAAGTTATGTTTGCGTAGATGTCCCGATCAAAAATATACACATATACAGATCTGATAACCCTATCTAGGTCGAAAAGGCTTTGTCTATGACAATTGTAGTTTTTTTTTTTGTATAAGGTATTTCTGGTGCCATAGTAGAGTTTGACTAAAACGCGTAGCCAAAACACATCTAAGATAATATAGCTGAACTTAACATTTCGTAACTAGGTTGTGTTTGAAAATCTGTATTTACCTCCGAATAGCAAAATTTGACAGTAACTTTGTCTGTGATGACTGTAATTACACTTATTATGAAGATACAGCATACTTTTTATTCCGACCAACATCAGTTCTGGAGGAGTTTCGCAGTTTGACGAATGTTTGCAGTCAGGGTGGTAGCGCTCAGACTGCCACCACATATCGTCTACCACTTTATAATCTATTGTCGTTCTCCAATACATCCCATGTGACATCTGCTCCGTGTATCAATTCAACGGTACATTGCGGTATTCAAACTGACTTCAATGGAAAGACCATATTTCAAGGGGAATGGAAAGAAAATTTCCTTCTTTGGATTAAAGTAATTCCTTTCATTATCCCAGCATGTCTTATAGCATGTCTGAGTTTATCAATATTTGACAAAATGTAATCTATTAAAACATTCTAATACAAGTTGTTTTTTAGTATACATGGTGTGTCCATATGGGTGTAAATTGAAACTGCGATTAAAGGAAAGTATGTTTCCACATACAATAAAATTTAATTACGTTATATCTGTTAATCTAAAAATATGAAATTTATATTAAAATTGTACAATTTCAGTATAATATACAGGGGTTTTTTAAAGTTCCATTTTAAATCCTCCATTTTAAATATTTGCCACTATAAATTGTAATTTAGGCAAATTCTATACACTAAATGTTTTACAGGTCATGCAACTTAAATTGTGAGCTGTAACCAGAACTACGTATACAATTTTGAAGACATAATAAAAATGATATAAAACTAGTAATAACTTGTTTATTTTTAAAAATTGTATGTACCAATGTTACGATCAGAATTTGTATTTTACCATCTAAGTCTTCCTCAAATAAACTATCTGATAAACCTAGCTCTTAACTAATGGCTATTATTCCGTTGCATGACTTTTCAGACAAAAGTGAATCATATTATGTGACTACTTGTGTGCAGAACATGTCTCCATAGATTATTGATTGTGAAATCTTGGGTTGCAGCCTCGTTTTCAAATTTACATATGTTCATCTTTCGTGCTGATTCGAAAGAAGTAGGTAGATTTTGTGACAACTGAAGTTTTACTAATTTACCATATGGAAGTTAATTTATACTTAATCTCTTGAAAACCGTTAAAGATTAAACATTTTTTTATGATATAAAATGTTTAGTTTAATCTTTTATATTTTTTTCAACTTCTGGCTTACCTTCGCACACCCGATAAGACGCAGGGTGAGCTGAACGGCGGTGACCCCTGTGTGCATAGCAGTGTGTGAGTGTTGCTACAAATATGTCTGAAACGAATCCTACCTCTGTGACTGATTCCAGATAACTGTAACTATCTGGGAATTCAAGGCCAGATCGATCGGACGGAATTAATCCGATAAAGTGTTACAACATAATGTGAACTGGCCACAAAAATATATTACGACTCAGGATAAACAATATAGATTTATTAATATATTTTTGAGTCATCCATGTGCGGCGAGTGCCTCTATAGATTTGAAATTGGCGCGCGTAATCTTTCAGTAGCCGCGAACACGATAGCCAGCTGCGCCGCCGACCTCTAGGTCATAGCTTAAACAATAGGAGCCTCCTACTTTCTGGAATTCTTCTGGACAGTTTCTGGTAGGATGATTCCTGCTAGATTAGCAAGCAGAGACCGGAGGTTGTTGCGGAGTCGTTGTGCAGCGATCGGATAGAGTGGACCGAGGTAGTAGAAGTGAATGTACGTTGTCTAGGATTAAGTATAATTGTTAGGGAAACTTTTCCGAACCATATATAAATTTATTAGTTTATCTTTCGTCATTAAAGATTGGTTAGGTTTGGATAGGGGGAATATAGTAGCGGATCCACGGTTAATTATTATTCCTCAGGAAGTTGCCCTCTTCCGGTTGCGACGACACGAGGTAGCACACGTAACAAAATATGTTTATTAAAAGTTTCAACAAACTTGAGATTACTGTTTGTCCAATGTGTATTATCAGTGCAGTTTAACTCCACTTGCGATACAAATGAAGGTGGTTACTAGTTCTGGAACTACAATGTGTAAAAAGTAGCGCAAAATCTGCTACAGACAAATTACTGTATTTAGGAAACTGAGAAGTGTAATCAAGGGAGAAATGTGAGTATTATTGTTTGTGGTACTTTGTTGCGGTAAGCTGATTAACGGCTGACAATCTGCACCAGTGACAAAATAAACAGTCACAATATTACAGTCGCCGAATTTTCTCCTACCGCTTTTTCTTCTAGACAATCAGTCACAAAAACGCTTAACATACTTCTGGGTTACTTATTATAGTTATTTTTACATACAGTTAAATATGTAAGGTTACAAATATGACGTGAATATTATTTATATGAATATTTAAAAAGAAACGTAATACTTCCTTTGAAATGTTACATGCCATATAATATATATATATAAATGTTTGTTTGTATGTCCTTTATAGAATCTTAAACTATTTGACCGATCATTATGAAGATTTCTGCTTATATATATGGTTCCACGGAGAAGGTATATTATGTGCTATTGTGCTCGTTGATGTAACTCAACACCAGGCGGCGCTGCAATATATAACAGTTATCAATGCGCCTGCACATTAATTACTGCAATTACGAAACAATTACGTATATTACAAAGCCAAACACTATTTGAAGGCGCTAAGTTATGATGTATATTTTTTCTGTAAGATAAATTTCTTGCAATAAGAATACATGGCACATCTTTACGATGGCTATTAAACATACACAGATTTTTTTTGATCGTGCCAACAGCGCAACACTAAATCAGCGTTAGAAAGATAATTCACTTCAACCATAAGTGCTCATATACGGGGGAAAGCTGTACGAAAAGCGTGCTAAGCCGCGGGAAACAGCTAATAATAATAATTAATCTTTGTTGTGGTTACAATTTTCACAGCTGCACACAAAAAGTAGTACCTTGTTTTTTTGTATGTATAAAAGTCATAGCATAAAAATTGTTATAAATAACTGCCATTCATTCTCACGCATACACACTTTATTTCATTCACTAAAATATATACTTATACATACTTTATATAAAAACCAGTTGACTGATCTTTTTTGTATTTAATTGCATCCCAGTCGAATTGTGTATAAGTCGAGCTTTGAATTATTTAGGGTCATTCGATTGTTTTATTACCTGCAGGAGTCTATTGATCAGATTGACACCAGCCTCGGGCGTCAAACGTTCAAATGTTGCGTTCTGTGTTGCTGTACGCGGAACTACGTCCTAGACTCTAGTACCTACTGAATTGGTTAAACGTTTCCTGCCCTCTTGGACCAAGTTACCTTGAATATCGGAAAGTACAGGGCCACCTCAAGGATACACAGGCAGGACAAAGTCAGTGATCTAAGATCCCTGAATGCGTCCTTACAAGAATACATGAAATTCAATTTTGAAATGATTCGGATGGCTTTCTTTTGCCTTCTAGATACCCCTTTCGAATTTGTGAAGATATGAGGGAAACGTATCACTAACAGTTAAAACGTTCATGCCTTGTAATAAGGAAACAACTACAAAGGTCTAATGTATTATCGTCATGGAAATTAAAATATCTTTGCATACACGCTCAAAAGTGAAATATTATATTAAATTAAAATTCTTCAGGCTTGACTTGCAGTTTGAACCACATGATATAGGCCCACTTCATACAAGTATTGCGTGAAGAAATAAAACAAGAAATTAAAATAGAAGAATAGCATTGTAGATTTTGAATACTTTGAGTTACGCAGTGATTGTACGATGAACAATATAGTGTAACTGTTTAACATTATCAAGTTATATGTTTACACGGGTGTCACTAGTAAGAAATTACATAGGACATAGTTCACTCCTAGCGAGAGTTAAAAAAATTATGGTTGCCATGTCAAAGTCGGTTTTAACGGGCGAAGATTGTACGTCGTGACAAATCGTTTCTTTTTTCTCGGTAGAAATATTTATTGATATGAATATTATTAAATTTGCAACAATAGGAACAAGGAATTGAATGAAAAAATTAAGAATTGCAAACAAATTTTAACTATAGAAATATATTTTGTTTTACTAAAACATTGTACATAAATTTGGAAAATTAATTAAAATTTTGTTATTGTAATAATGGTAAAGTTTGAATAACAACATTTACTAAATATTGGAATTTTGAAATTCTTGCTAAACAGCAGTTAAAATTCTTAGACATCCGCGCGTGGTGATTGAGTCGGTTTAGTTCGTTTTGTTTGGTCGCACTGTTATGTCAGGGTTAAGAGGTTATAATTTGTCATCTTATTTTTAAATGTTTGACTAGCAATACCGCGGCTGTTTCTTCTCAATCGACTGAATTTACGATTGATTGCAGAAAGCCAGAGTGATTTAAACTAATAATTTACTT